>NC_080162.1:2046328-2296328 GCF_950295315.1 Erinaceus europaeus | reverse complement strand
TCTGAAATGTGTTATGCAGGTGGATCCAAGTTATTGTCTGGGGAGATGATGTCATGGCTGGAAAAGGACCAGAAAGCTGGATCAGGGAAGAGAGTAGCTCCCTAATATGGGAAAGGTGTATAAATATTGTTGACTATAAACCCCATTGATTTGATCTGATCTGGGGCCCATATTCAGCATAGAAGCCTGTGTGACCTCTGCATCCCTTTAGCTCTGAGTTCACATTCTGTGGTCATGAGTAGGAATGTTCCAAGCTGCCCCAGTATCAGGACCCATCTTCCTCAGGGGTAGAGTACATAGGGTATGTTGTCCATCCTCCCTTCAGAGGATGGAACATTCGCTACTGTTATTGATCCAAGTTGAGGACCAGGTCCTATGGGGATCCACAAAGGAGTCTATTGTGTTGTTTCCGATAGAGATGACTGGTAACAATGGAGAGATGACTCTTTAGTCACTATCAGGCCACCCCATCAGCTGGGGCCCTCATCGGGGAGTCCTGAGATTCTCAGCTGAGATTTCAACACAGCTGTTTTGCTTCATGAGTGAGACACAAAAGGAGGAGGAAGAGGTGGTTATAAATGATCAACTTCAGGGGGGCGGCGGCTCTTCCTCTGGAAGCAAGAGATGTGATATGAATCCTCAAAACCCAATGGGCTGGAGAGAAGCCTGACAGCTGGTGCTGCTTAGTGAAGGGCTGAGTGACCTGAGGGCTCGTAGTCTGTCCTGCAGCCATTGACACATAAGAGCCTATGCTCCAGTGCAGGAGGGATGCATCACTAGTATTGCCTGAATGGTCACCGCATGGCAAGTGCTTCTCATAACACTGTCTAATCCGCACAGCATCCTGCTCTCTTTTATTGATGAGAAAACTAAGAAAGATAGTCACTTGCCCAAGGACAAAAAGCTAGAAGGTGAAGAGGATTTGGAACAGGACAAGCAAACTCCTGAATTCACACCTATACCACTCTCAGAAGGAGTTCCACAGAAACTTCATCTCACTGAAACTAAGCCAAAGTGTCTGGCTACTCCAGGTGCTCAGGGCCTCCAGAATACACACGTATGTGGAGAAAACATTTCTATATGCACACACATGTGTGTCATTTGTACAGCAAAACATTTGCTAGTGAACATGTTTGGGAACTTTGCAACAATGGGGTTTTCATATATGAATCTACGTGCCTCCCTAGTTACTTATACTTTATAAACACACACAGATAAGTACATATGTCATTTCCATTTGTGCTAAAGTTCTAATCCATTGCAGAGTGTCTCTGTATAGATGAATGATGACACTCTTTTTAAAAATTTATTTATTGGGGGATTAATGTTTTATAGTTGACAATAAAATACAGTAGTTTGTACATGCATAACATCTCCTCATAACAATACAACCCCCACTAGTTCCTCCTCTGCCATCATGTTCCAGGACCTGAACCTCCCTCCCACCCCAGAGTCTTTGGTGCAGGACACCAACTCCAGTCCAAGTTCTGCTTTGTGTTTGCCCTTCTGATCTTGTTTTTTCAACTTCTGTCTGTGAGTGAGACCATCCCATCTTCATCCTTCTCTTTCTGACTGATCTCACTTCACACAAGTCTTTCAAGCTCCTGTGATAGCACTCTTAAGCATTTCACAAGTACTAGTGAAGACGCTTAAGAGCACACAGTCCCACGTGAGACCTTTGACAAGTGTCAAGTGTCAAGTGGCTAGATCATAAGGCTGAAAAACGGGCCACTGATGAGCCAGCCTGCAGTTTGGATGCGAGCAGTCTTGCTGCATTTAGGTAGAATTGCCATTTTTGCAATTACCCAATGAGGAAAATATGAAGACACAAGTGTATGTGTTGGCCAGCTCCTCTTCCCAAGTGAAGTGAGGGCGAGCCTGTAATTGTAGAAGCCGCCATCTCTCACATGACGGCACAGATTTTGGCTGTGCGTCCAGACACAGTAAGGAACCACGACTCAGTGACCGGTCAGGAGACATGTCGGGGCTGAATCCACTCCTGAATCCACTCCTGAATCCACATCCAGGTTATTTGGCCTGATGTGTGGACCAGGGCTAGAGAATGAGTCTTGTCTGCAGAAAGTGAAGTCCCAGATCTGCTAGAAATATTTCTAAAGACTTCAGTGAATCTCAGACTGGAGACATCACTTCAAAACCCAAAGAAAAGCAGTTTCACTCCTGAGCTATTTAAATACGTGCGAGTGTGAATTCTCTCCAAGGGCTGAACAAGATGCAAACGGCTCATCCTGACACAGGAGGCCTTTCCTTCACCTCCATTCTGCCTCCGTTCAAGCTTGCTCTCCTGGCCCTCCCTCCTGTCCCCTCTGCCAGTGGTACTGTCTCTATTCAAACCAGGGGTCTTCACACACCTCCTTCTTGGTTGTGCTTCTGTGACTTTGACTAAGCCGCTCTGACAGTGATGGTGCATTGTTCCTCTTCTGCCAAGCTAATTGCTCCCCCTTCGAGAGCCAGCCCAAATGTCACCTGCTCTGAGGTCTTCTCGCTCTGCCTGCCAGGCAGGATGTGAGCTTTTTCAGCATCTTATTTTTTATCTATTCTGCTACTTGCCATTTTGTACTGCAATTACGTCTGTGCCTGTCTCCTTCCTTGATCGTGTGTCCCCAAGACCCTGACTGTGATTCACTTGTCTTTCTATCCAAAGCTGACAATGGTGCTTAGTTTGTTATTAAGGACGTAAAAGAAGTTTACTGAGTTTTAAGGAAAATGCAGAATATTGTTCACACATTGAATCAAATGAAGGCTTTTCACAGGGAAGCATCTACATGCAAGAAAAAAAAAAAAAAGAACACTACCCCGTGGCTCCTCCAGAGTGGCAGAAGTGGAGCCAGCAGTGCTGCCTTGTGGGAAAGGCCTCAGCAGAGACACACGAAGGGCTGTCCGTCCGTCCATGCCAGCCTCTTCAGCTGAACAACTTGCATACCATGTCCTAAAGTGGACCACAAACAGTCACTGACTCCACACGTCAGGAATGGCCAGCCCAGGTTCATATGGCTCCATCAGACTGTTTCTTTGTCTCGTGGACATTAGCTGTAAAGATTTGCACAGGTAGCCGGGCAGTAGTGCAGCAGGTTAAGCGCAGGTGGTGCAAAGCACAAGGACCGGCGGAAGGATCCAAGTTTGAGCACACAATCTGGCTACTTCAAACCAGCCTTTCTGAAACACGGCACCAGCTGACGCTTCAGAAGTGTAGGTGAGAATCAAGGTCACATAAGCTCGACTCTATGTTCTTTTAAGCCTGTCAACATCTGCACCCTTTGCAAACATAAAAAGGAAACAGACGAGGAAGACAGTGTGTTGGCTTGGTCTTTCCAAACGCTTCTTCTTTTCCCGTTTGGCGTCTCTGAGGCACTCATGAATCTCAAGTCGTCTATGCCCACAAGAGCTGTTCTCTGTGTCACCCACGGTTAGGGAGAGAGATAAAACCGATAAAACCCTGAACTGCGTTTGCTGGGGCTTTCTCCTGAGTCACTGCCCCTGTGTTCTGCAAGTTCTGATTGTGCGGTGTGTCTCAGGTGGAAAAGAAATGTGTTCAGGGCCAGGTAGTAGCACACACCTGGTTGTGCTCATGTTACAGTGCATAAGGACCCGGGTTAAAGACCCCAGCCCCCATCTGCAGGGGGGAAGCTTTGTGAGTGGTAAATCAGGGCTGCAGATGTCTCTCTGTCTCTGTCTCACCCTACCTCTTTGTTTCTGGCTGTCTTTCTTTATTTCTTCTTATTTATTTACTTATTTATTTTGCCTGCAGGGTTATTGTTGGGGCTTGGTGCCTGCACTATGAATCCACTGCTTCTGAAGGCTATTTTTTTCCCTTTTGTTGCCCTTATTGTTTAGCCTTGTTGTTATTATTATGGTTGTTGTTATTGATGTCATTGTTGTTGGATGGGACAGAGAGAAATCACGAGAGAAGGAGAAGACAGAGAGGGGGAGAGAAAGATAAACACTTGCAGACCTGCTTCACTGCTTGTGAAGTGACTCGCCTGCAGGTGGGGAGCTGGGGGCTCAAACCAGGATCCTTATGCCGGTCCTTGTGCTTCGCGCCATGTGAGCTTAACCTGCTGGGCTACAGCCTGGCTCCTCTGGCTGTCTTTATCCAGTTAATAAAGATAATAAAAAGAAATGTGTTCAAGGACAAGAATTTATTTTTTCTTAAAGGCCTTTTAAACAATTGTTCATTTAAATATCAGGGGGTTTCTGTGGGTGGCCTACTGTTAGAACCTCAGAAATAAGGCCTTGTACATGTCAACTCCATGCTGACACTTTCTTGACATCAACTGAATTGATGGTACTTTACCACAAAGGAAATGGTGGCAGGTTCTAACTGGAGTAGAGGGAGAAGTACAGAGAACCTGGGGGGACCAGGTGGTGGTGCACCTGGTTGAAGGCACATACTACAGTGCAGATGGACCCGGGTTCAAGACCCTGGTCTCCATCTATGGTGAGGGGTAAGCTGTACACGTGATGAAACAGTGCTGCAGGTGTTCCTCTTTCTTGTTCTATCTCCCCTTTCCATATCTGTTTCTCCCTGTCTCTATATAATAAATGAACGAATAAAATATTAAAGAAAGAGAGCACATCATAATAAATGCAGGCCAAGTCAAAGGATTTTGAGTGGTAAGCTTCCAAGCTTTTCAGGAGAGCTGTATTTCAAGGCGGGCCTTGTAACATTGTCAGAATTGCTTAACGCCTTCTTTGTCTCAGTTCTCCCAGATGAGCCGCCTCAGTTGAAGCTGACAGAGATCAGCCACCCGTTTATGTGTGAAGGAAACTGTTCTCGTTCTCGTTCTGTCTTTCCAGGCCACTCATCTCAGTTGGCACATTTCCTTGACTCCATCAGAGATCACTGCAGTTACCCGTGGGCAGCACTGAAGGACCATGGCACCCTTCTCAGCACCCTTCTCAGCACCCTTCTCACCCCACTGCCTCAGCCAGGCACTCTCACTCCCAGACAATCGGACTTGGCACTCTGCAGGGTGGGAGGGAGAGATGATCCAGGAACCAAGCTCGTGGTGGTAGCATTACAAATCTTTATTCATGCGGGAGCCCCAGAGTTGGGCATGAGTGCAGCTGGTTAAGCCACGTGGCCCAACCAATGTGTCTCCCTCCTAGTCTACGCTTGGACAGGAAGAGAGAGAAACCAGAAGCGGAAGTGGATTTCATGATACCATAAGTGGGAGGGGCTGCAAATGGTAGGGGCTTCCCTAGCAACCGTTGCCAGGGATTCAGTTGGCTGGAATTAGCAATACCCTGTGGGGACTTAGGAGGGAGACCTTTAATCATTTATAAGACAAAGCAGAAGATGGGTATGTAGATAAAGGGGCAGGCCATACTAGCATGGAAATAGGGTGGTCTGTGGACCCTGCCAAGCTCGACCACATCTGCACAATTTCCCAACAGCTCTCCAATAGAGTCCTGGATAGGAAGACTTCAGAGAAAATGTGCAATTAGAAACAGAAGGACTAAATAGCCTTTACTCCCCCACCCCGCAACCCTTTTCCTATATGGTAGGATATATGACCTTTCTCCAAAGCAAAGATATTTCCAGTCAAGAATTAGGATCCTATCAGAAGCCATGTCCTCTCACTGACACTGGAGACCTGATTCCAATTCTTTGTAACAACTTTCTAATAACTCTGCTCTGGACCACTGCCCTCACACGGGTCACACCAGGGCTCTGACAGTCAGGTAAGAATAAAATACCACTCTACAAATTTCTTTTCTTTTCTTTCTTTCTTTCTTTCTTTCTTTCTTTCTTTCTTTCTTCTTCTTCTTTTTTTTTTAGAGCTTGAGGCAAAAGTACAGTTGGAACAGATGACTCAAAATTGGTATGACATTGAACTGAACACTAAAAAATATACACATCATAAAACCATGACAAGCACAATAACATTCTCTTAGCCTCTGCATCTAGCTTCAGTGGGCCATTTCTTATGGCCCAAACCATAAGAAATGTTTTTTCATTCAAAGTGTTTTCTCTTCAAAGTGCATGTCCTTGGGGGCGGGTGAGTGTTGGGGAATTGTGGGGAGGTGGTGGAGCCTGGCAGAGCTTAACCTATGAGGTGAGTTCAAGTCTCTCTCTCTACGGAGGGGCTGAGCAAAAAAGGGGAACACATGAACCTCAGAAGGATGGCGGCCATGTAAGTCTTCCCTCCCCCACAAAATGCATCTTCCCACTGGGCCAACAGCTTTGTTGAGCCTGCTCCATCCTATTTCCATGCTAGTATGGCCTATCCCATGGCCAGTCCCTTTATTATCTACATATCAATCTTCTGCTTTGTCTTACAAATGACTGAAGGCCTCCTTCCTAATTCCCCTCAGGGTATTGCTATCCTAGCAGTTGAATCCCTAGCAACAGTTGCTGGGGAGGTGCCTTTCTCCACCCCTCTCCTAACTATGTTTGGATTGTCAAGCCATTCCCATTGGGTGTGGTTGCCTGGGTTTGAACCTGGGGGGGAGGGAGAAGGGCAGATGGGGAGGCAGATGGCAGATGGCAGATGGCCATTTTTACAGTTGGCAGCACGTGGCTTAATGCGAGGTGTGCTCCCGCCTGACTCTGGGGCATTTGCACAAATAAAGATTTGTATTGCCTTGCCGCCTCAATCTTGGTTCCTGGGTCATCTCTCTCTCCCGCGATGCTGGCCCAACAGGTGGGTGATGGCACTCTGGGTTAAACACACATATCACCACCTGAAGCCCCTGCTCCCCAACTGCAGCAGGGAACCTCATGAGTGATAAAGCAAGTCTGCAGATGTCTCTCTTTCTCCCACTCTATCTCCCCTCCCCTCTCAATTTCTCTCTGTTTTATCAAACAAAATGAAAAAAAAAGTCCTTTGAGAGCAGTGGATGCTTAGTACCAGGAGTCCCAACAATAACCCTGGAAGTAAAAAAAAAAAAAAAAAAAAAAAAAAAAGGTCCTTTTGGGGAGTGTTTTTATTTATTTATTCCCTTTTGTTGCCTTTATTGTTTTATTGTTGTTATTGATGTCAGCATTCTTGGCTAGGACAGAGAGAAATGTAGAGAGGACAGGAAGAGAAAGACACCTGCAGACCTGCTTCACCACCTGTGAAGCGACATCCCTGCAGGTGGGAAGCCGGGGGCTTGAACCGGGATCCTTACACTGGTCCTTGCGCTTTGTGCCATGCATGCTTAACCCACTGCGCTACCGCCCGACTCCCATGGGGAGTGTTTTTAAAAGAGATCTAAAACATAATCCATGATGTAGTATTACTTAACTCAAGTGTCATTTCAGTAAAGGAGAAATTTCTTTGTGATTTCTTTAAAACATGATGGAAAACAAACAAGCTGCTTGTTTGTTTGTTTTTCTAGACCTGGGATCTCACCTGCTCAGGCAAGTTCACCATTCTATCTTGTCTTTCAATTCAGACAGAGATAAAGACACTGAGAGTGAAGCAGAGAGAGGAAGAGACACCACAGCATGGAAGCTTCCCTGGACACCACAGTGCCTTGCAATAGGTGCCACAGCTGGAACCACAGACATGCCAGTTCAAACACTCTACTTGGTGAGCTGTGTCCAACCCCAAATATAGGAGCCTTTAAGGCCACTAAGCCAGCCACTGTATATTGAAGGAAGGGGCTTCTGCAAATGTTCAGGGGCTTCCCCTAGATTTTCAGCTTTGCTAAACCCTGTGGAAAAAGTTATCTGGTCAGCTGACATGTAACCATGTAGGAAGCCAGAATGGCTTCTTATGACACTGACCTCCTATTTCTCAACTGCCTCCAAGATTGTCCACATTGAAAAGAAGGTTACAAGACTGGAGGTCATTCATTTCACTGCTTTCCCTATGTTGAACTATATTCTTGAGGGTCACATAATTTAGCCTGTGCATGGATCCAGCTGCCAACACCCATGTACAGTGGAGAAGCAACTACAGAAGCTAGAACTCCTATATTCTGCTCCCCAAAAGAATTTTAGTCCTTTGCCCTTAATGTCCTTTTGCCTTCAAAAGTGGTAGAAACTGATCCCCTCTCTGAAGGGAGGCTGGTCAGCCTGCTCTGCCCCTCAAGGACGATGGGTCCTGACATGAGTGCAGCCTAGAATGTTCCAGCTGTGACCATGGACTGTGAGCTCAGACTGACAGGGACTCGGATGTCACACCGGCTCCTGTGCTGAATGTGGACAGACACGGGCCCTGGATCAGATCAGTGGGGTTTACAGTTAACAACAATCAGATACTTTCCCCATATTTGGAAGCTTCTTTCTGCCCTGATCCAGATTTCTAGTCCTATTACCAGCTCTGACATCATCTTCCCAGATAATATGTTTAGCCCACTTACATGTTAGCTGTCAGGCTCAGGCAAAAATTAGTAAATTCATAGGCCCCTTGGAATATACCAAAAATAAGACTTCCTGGCTTCTTCCAACATGAAGACACCAAATCTCATCTGCTATATTCTTACATTTAGGTCCCTGATTATTAGACAGTTTTTTCTGATTTGTAGCTTAATGATTTTCAGCCACCAAGTTGCGGATGCTACCAGGATGCTTTCCTAACTTCTTTGGGCGGATGGCCCCACTGATATGTCCTGGAACCTCCCCTCCCCAGAGCCCTGCCCCACTAGGGAAAGACAGAGACAGGCTGGCGGTGTGGATCCACCTGCCAACACCCATGTCCAGTGGAGAAGCAATGACAGAAGCCACAACTCCCACCTTCTGCTCCCCATAATGGTTCTGGGTCCACACTCCCAGAGGGATAAAGAACAGGGAAACTTCCAATGGAGGGGATAGGATACAGAACTCTGGTGGTGGGAACTATATGGAATTGTACCCCTCTTATCCCACAGTATTTTCAATTATTATTAAATATAATAATAATAATAATAAAATTTTCACCCATTCTCCCAGTGGGGGTGAAATGATAGGGGAAGATGACCAGAGGGTTCTGAACTCCAACTTCATCAGGACCTGGAGAAGAAGAACAAAGGAGGGATATTTGGATGTAGTAACACATGTGTGACTTGGAAAGGAAGAGAATGAGACTGTGGGGGGAAATGGATAAATCTATACAAATACAGATAGTTATAGAAATAATAGTTACCTATATCTGCAACCTTGGGAGAACTGCTGCAGCTTCTAATGGAGGGAGTGGGGACACAGAACTCTGGTGGCAGGGACGGTGTGGATTATGATTTTGTGAATCAATATTGAATCCCTGATAATAATAATAAACAAGATGCAGCCTTGGGCACTTCTGCATCTCAGTAGCAGTTGGAGATGTCCACACCACCCTGCGTTTTTGACGCTCCTGCTGTATTGGTTCCCACTGGTATTTCCCTCTGTCCAATCTCATGTCTAAGACTCCTCCTTCCTTCCCTTCAGCTGTTCTTAGATGCCAGGAAAGTGCTACTCTTTCCCTAGCGGTGATTATACCAGCTAGAGAAGGTGAGCGATCTAGCAAGGCAGTCCACCTTTATTTTATTTATTTTTAAAATTTTTTTTAAAAAATCGTATCTATTTATTACTGAGTATAGACAGAGAAATTGACAAGGACCTGGAAAGGTAGAGAGGGAGAGAGACAGAGAGAGACGCCTGCAGCCCTGCTTCACCACTCCTGAAGCCTTCCCCCTGCAGGGGGGGACCTGGGGTTTGAACCTGGGTCCTTGTGCACTGTGACGTGTGCTCAGCTAGGTGCATCACCGCCTGGCCTGCAGTTCACCTCTGACTTGCTCCCTGTGAGTGAGGCTCTGTGCAGCTAGCCAGGCTGCATTGGCACAAGCTTCTCACCTCCTCTAGCCTGCTGCCAGTGTCCATCTGAACCCTGACATGGTACAGGAATGTAGAAATGAAATACGGGAGTCGGGTGGTAGAGCAGCGGGTTAAGTGGATGTGGTGCAAAGTGCAAGGACTGGTGTAAGGATCCCGGTTCAAGCCCCCAGATCCCCACCTGCAGGAGGAGTCACTTCACAGGTGGTGAAACAGGTCTGCAGGTGTCCATTTCTCTCTGTCCTAACAACAATGACATCAATAACTACAACAATAAAACAACAAGGGCAACAAAGGAAAAAAAAAATCCCCCAGGAGCAGTGGATT
The DNA here is from genome assembly GCF_950295315.1 of Erinaceus europaeus. Lineage (NCBI taxonomy): Eukaryota > Metazoa > Chordata > Mammalia > Eulipotyphla > Erinaceidae > Erinaceus > Erinaceus europaeus. The sequence continues at coordinate 2,286,262 of NC_080162.1, read as the reverse complement.
TGTGGTACAGGTACTGAGCACCAGCAATAACCCTGGAGGTAAATATATATATATATATATATATATATATATTTAACGAGGTAAGGTTTATTTATAAGTAAACATTCTTCTATATGTTAGCACTTTGGACATGGACTAAATATCACCAAATATACCAATGAACATTTATAGCTTTTATATGTTCTTTCATTTGAATGAGCAAAATTTATAATCTTTCTCCAAAGTTCTTTAGGAACTTAATACAGTCAAATCTATGTTCTTCAGTTGTGATTCAAAGCTGGAATTATTTGTTTTATTGCTTTCAATTTTTTAAAATTTTCTCTATAAATAGAAGCTACAATCAAATTTGGGTGTAAGTGAGGTACTGAAAATAAGATTTGACTACCATAACTGGTCAAACAGAAAATAACTGGTCTACAAAGAGGACAGATTAGCTTCATAAATCTTGGTATTTTATATAACATTGAAAAATATAAGAAAAACATTTTGTAAAACAATTTTTAAATTTTGTTTCCATAATTAAGACAGCAGATATGTAGATTCAAAAAATAGTTAGAGGACTTTTACTGGTGTAAGAAATAAAAGTGTGGGGGCCAGGCACTGGTGTACCTGGTTAAGTGCTCACATTACAGTGTACAAGGATCTGGGTTCAAGCCCCTGGTCCCCCACTGCAGGGGGAAAGCTTCATAAGTGGTGAAGCATGGCTGCAGGTGTCTCTCTGTCTCTCTCTGTCTCCCCCTTCCTACCAATTTCTCTCTGTCTCTATCCAGTAATAAATAATCAATAAAAATGTGCGGGACTATTGCTCTGGAGTGAGATGTCTCCTTCAGCATTGGGGGGATTTCCCTAGTGAGAGGTAGCTCTGTAAAACTAAAAATCATCATGGGTGACAATAGAACTTAGTTTGAGTTTGACCAGAGGATGATAATTAGTTAATTAATTAGTTAACTAGTTAATTTTTAGCAAAGCACTGCTTAACTCTGGTTTATGGCGGTGCTGGGGATTGAAACTGGGGCCTTTGGTGTTTTAGGTATGAAAGTCATTTGCATAACCATTATTCTATATTCCTAGCCCAGGGGACACTTCATTGATCTGAATTCATATTTCCTCTTTGTTTGCTTGTGGTTGCACCTGAGGAAGATGGGTCCTGATATTGGGGCAGTCTGGAATGTTCCTACTCATGACCACAGAATGTGAGCTCAGATCTACAGGGATGCAGAGGTCACACAGGCTCCTATGCTGACTATGGGTCCCAGATCACATCAAATCAATGGGGTTTACAGTCAACAACATTTATACCCCTTTCCCATATTTGGGAGCTACTCTCTTCCCTGACTGGCTTTCTGATTCTTTTTCCAGCCATGACATCATCTTCCCAGACAGTAAGTTGGATCCACCTGCATATCAGATGCCAGGCTGAGAAAAAAAAAACAAAACTAGTATAGTCATGGGCCCTTTGGAATATAACTAAAATAGGCCTACTAGCTATCTTCAAAATGGAGACCCGCAAATCTTCATCTGAACTATTCCAGCCTTTAGGTTTATGATTAGTCAACAATTTGTTTAGCTTTATATGTTAACTCTTCTTTCAGCCACCAGGTTCCAGCTGCTACCATGATGTCAACTGGACTTCCCTAGACAGGTGACCCCACCAATGTGTCCTGGAGTCCCGCTTCCCCAGAGCCCTGTCCCACTAGGGAAAGAGAGAGACAGGCTGGGAGTATGGATCAACCTGCCAACGCCCATGTTCAGTAGGGAAGCTATTACAGAAGCCAGACCTTCTACCTTCTGCATCCCACAATGACCCTGGGTCCATACTCCCAGAAGGATAAAAAACAGGAAAGCTATCAGGAGAGGCAACATTTACTCCAGGCCATCTCCTGATGTCCTGATTTTCTGTGCTCACTCTCCTGTATTCCCCACACTCCCAGAGCTTTGGTCATTTAACTCGCATGCACCTATGTACAAAACATGGAGAAATGTAGACAGACGAAGGAAAAATGAGAGCATAGGTTAGTGTCCATTGAAATACCTAGTTACATACTTCTTGGTGGGTAAGTAGGCCAGATACCCTGAGCAAGCAAGCTGTATCTTCAGCACTGTATCCATTGTTGGAAATATCATCAACTCCTAAGCAAAAGTCTGTGATGTGGAGGGGGGATGTCTGAAGCAACAAAGCTGAATATAGATTTTTTAATATCAATATACACCGTTTTCTTTTTTTGATATTTTAAAATTTAGGATAGCTGTAGATTGAGATGGAAGGGGGATAGAGAAGGAGAGAGACAGAGAGACACCTGAAGCCCTGCCTCACTGTTCCTGAAGCTTTCCCCTCTGCAGGTGGGACCAGGGGCTCAAGCCTGGGTCCTTGCACTTTATAACATGTGTGCTCAACCAGTTGCACCACCACCCAGCCTCAATATACAATATTTTCTATTGGTCAAATTAAAAATGTAATGCCTCCCCACTAGGGAAAGAGAGAGACAGGATGGGGGTATGGATGGACCTGTCAACCCCCATGTTCAGCAGTGAAGCAACTAAAGAAGCCAGACCTTCCACCTTCTGCACCCATAATGATCCTGGGTCCATACTCCCAGAGGGATAAAGAAGAGGGATATTATCAGGGTGGGTTATGGAGCTCTGGAGGTGGGCATTGTGTGGAAATATACCCCTCTTATCCTAGTCTTGTCAGTGTTTCCATTTTATAAAATAAGTACATAAATCCATAAATAAGTAAAAATGTAAGCCTCCATCCCCGTCAGTAATTTGCTGAAGCCCCTCTGGGATTTGAGGGAGATGTAATAAAATGATGTCCATTCTTCTATGCCGAACACAAGTTGCCATTGATTAAGCAGGCCTGCTATTTGAAAACCTTGCAGGGACTAGGGAATAGCTTTGCTGTGTATGAGGCCCTGGACTGGAGCCCTGGCACCACCATGCAGGAGGCCATGGATTTACTGGTCTGTGATGTTTCTCCTCTCTGGTTCTCAGTTTTTCTTCAATAGGATTCTTTTTCAATACTTATCTTCTTTCACAGAATAGAGAGAAACTGAGAGTGAAGGGGGAAATAGGAAGAGAGAGACAGCTACAGCACTGTTAAGCACCTCTAGTTATGCTTCTCTCCTACAGGTGGGAAGTGGGGGCTTGAACCTGGGTCCTTGTGGATGAGTAAGATGTGTGTTCAACTAAGTATGCTTGGCTTCCTCTAGTGTTTTCCAAATTCACTTCCCTTTCATTGATGATACAAAAACAAGATACCTCATGATAAATTCTTTGGGTCCTGGTGGAATGAGGGTTCAGAGCCCTCTGGTCATCTTCCCCTATCATTTCTCCCTCTCTGGGAGCATGGACCAAAGATCTTTATAGGGAGCAGAAGGTGGGAGTTCTGGCTTCTGTAATTGCTTCTCCGCTGGACATGGGTGTTGGCAGGTGGATCCACACCCCCAGCCTGTCTATCTTTCCTTAGTGGGGCAGGGTTCTGGGGAGGGAGGTTCCAGGACACATTGGGTGAGGTTGTCTGCCCAGGGAGGTCAGGATGGAATCATAGCAGCATCTGAAGGTTGGAGACTATTTTTCATCTTACCTCCTTTCAGCCACCAAGATCCAGATACCACTGACTGGATCTAACCAAATAGGAGAGGATGGGGTACGGAGATATGGTGGTGGGAATTGTGTGGAGTTGTACCCCTCTTACCCTATGGCTTTGTTAATGTCTCCTCTTTTAAATAAATTAAAAAAAACTTTACAATTTCCTTCTGACATAGTAAATAAATTCTTCAAAGTGATATATGCCAGAGTAAAAGGAACCATCCTTTCTTGGCTGGCATAGTCAATTTATGTCTACATCTTTAAGTGATTCTTTCTTAGTAGAGTTGACCATGCTCAGATGTTGTTATGCATGAGACCCCTTCTGTTTCATTTGGTTTAAATCCCCCCTGCTTAACACTATTCTATTTACATAATCACTGTTAACAAGTTCCACCCTCCCTCCAGGGCATTGTGGTTCAGTGATAAGATTCTCTCCTGCTCTGCCCCTTCTTTGTCACACTCTGATTTTCACCAGTCACTTTTCTCTCCACCCTCTCTATGTCACATCCTGTTTCCACCCTACTTGGCAAGTATATATAAAGACAGCATTGTGAGTTTTAGAGTACTTTACCTTGAGTTTAGCTTAGCTCGTCTTAGATTGTGCTGCGTCCTGCATGAATAAAGAGATACTGCCTACAGCTCAACTATGAGTCCCTGGTCGTCTGTTACCCGCCCGTGAAGCCAGGCCGGCGAAAACAACATAATCCGTCGAAAACGACATATGGCGCCTGAACAGGGACTGAAATAAGCCCTGAAACATGGACCGGCATCAACGTGGGACCCTACCCACCCATCGTCCAGATAAGTAAACTTGGCTACCCATCCACCATGGGTTGCCTTTCTACTTATGAAGAGGTTTGCCAAAGCCTCTACTGTTTCATCATGAGACAGTTAGTCTGTCTCTGGAACATTTTACTCTGGGCCACATTTTGGTTCCCTGACCGGGAACTTTGGTTTATTATGAACGGGATCATAGAGCTTGGGAGATGCACGGAGATTTCTCCTTGGACTTTCTGGATTCCCTCTCCCATGTTTCCTGAGGAAAAGGACTACATTTTGCTCCAGGCCACAGTTTGGTTCTTTATGACTGTGATCGTAGACCTTGGGATATGCATGGGGATTTCCCCTGGAACTTTCTGGACTTCTTCTCGAATGTTTCCCATGGAGAAGGACTACTCTAATTTGAAGAACATTCTCGAGTACCCTGGCAGTTCCCAAGTGTGGAGACACGTGGTTAGTTCTACTCTCCTGATTGGATTCTTTCTTCGATGGGAAGACACTTTGAAAAATGGGTGCCTGAAGCAATCCAGCAGAAACAGTCCAAAGCACCCTAAATGGAATTTCGAGGAGCTTTTTGAACTAGGTCGCCCTCCGGGGATTCTCAATCCTACATGGTGAGATCTTGATAATCTGGTTCAAGTTGTGTTTCATAAGAGAATGATTTGAATAACTGAATTTTTGTTTGACATTGACTTAAAAAAAAAATGCTGGACGCAGCCATGATTTCTAGAGACATCCAGAAACAATCCAAAAAATTGTTTTTTCCCTCCTTTGATTTCTCTTTTATGTCTTAACATGAATCTGAAACGTTTAATCCTAAAAACTGTATGAGTTATGGGTGGGGCAGATAGTGCAATGATTATGTTAATTATTCTCATGCCTGAGGCTTTTAACCGTGGTTCTTCTGTTTACCTTTCCATATTTTATTGAGTTTAAACTGTTTAAACAAACCTTAAAATCATACTAGAAAGGAATTCCAATTATAATGGAGTTATCAATTATAGTAAACTTCTAATCTGCTACAAGTTTTGTTTGACAAGTAAGTGAATTTCAGCTGTCAAGTCTTCACATGAAAAAGCATCTACTCAAATGGAATTCCTGGAAATCCATTTGGATCCGGTTCTCTGACATCGCCCCCGGAAACCAATGATGAGACCTGGCACGACCTGAAGAAACAGATTCACAGACTCCAAAGATCACTCTCTACAGAAAAGCAGAATTCAGGTGGCCGACATTCCCCATCGAGACAGACATACAGCGTTTCATCCCTTGGCATTTTCTTCTGTGGTCAGCTACTTTGGACTGACACCTCCATCGGACTTACTGGTACACACTGCTGTGTTTCTCAAAGACCAACTTCAGCCAGTTGCCTTGAGACTTTATAGACCATGTCCCCTCGCCTGCAGGCTCTGCCCCAGAGGCAGAAAGCTCCCCCTCCTTATTAGGTTATGCCCACAGAGGCATGAAGCGCCCCAAGAGGCAAGAGATTCCCACAGAGGCAGGAAACGCCCTTTGAGGCAAGAGATGCCCCCAGAGGCATGAAGCATTCCCAGAGGCAAGAAATGCCCTTTCGCCTGCTAGGCCTTGCCCTTTGAGGCAAGAAAAGCTCCACTTGGCAACACACTGGTTATTGCTGCTCGCCTATTTTGTTTTCCATGTTATATGCCAGTTCTTTTGAAAATGCCTGTACGATATACATTTCTGTTCACCCCATAATGGCCATTAGTGAAAAAGAAAGGGGGAATTGTTGTTATGCATGAGACCCCTTCTGTTTCATTTGGTTTAAATCCCCCCTGCTTAACACTATTCTATTTACATAATCACTGTTAACAAGTTCCACCCTCCCTCCAGGGCATTGTGGTTCAGTGATAAGATTCTCTCCTGCTCTGCCCCTTCTTTGTCACACTCTGATTTTCACCAGTCACTTTTCTCTCCACCCTCTCTATGTCACATCCTGTTTCCACCCTACTTGGCAAGTATATATAAAGACAGCATTGTGAGTTTTAGAGGACTTTACCTTGAGTTTAGCTTAGCTCGTCTTAGATTGTGCTGCGTCCTGCATGAATAAAGAGATACTGCCTACAGCTCAACTATGAGTCCCTGGTCGTCTGTTACCCGCCCATGAAGCCAGGCCGGCGAAAACAACATAATCCGTCGAAAACGACACTCAGATTTTTTTTTTCTTTTGCATACATGTTATAATGTGCAATGGCCTGGGTTTAAGCCCTGGTCCCTACATGTAGAGGGAAACTTCATAAGCAGTGAAGCAGTACTGAGGTGTCTTTTTTCTCACTTAAAAAAATTTATTTATTCTCTTTTGTTGTCCTTGTTTTATTGTTGTAGTTATTATTGTTGTCATCATTGTTGGATACGACAGAAAGAAATGGGATAAGGAGGATAAGACAGAGAGGGGGAGAGAAAGATAGGCACCTGCAGACCTGCTTCACTGCTTGTGAAGCGACTTCCCTGCAGGTGGGGAGCCCGGGGCTCGAACTGGGATCCTTACGCTGGTCCTTGCACTTTGCACCACCTGTGCTTAACCCGCCGTGGTACTGCCCTACTCCCCTTTTTCTCTCTTTCTTTCTATGCTCAGACTTTTGTGGCTGAGACAAAAATCACCTCTACCTGGGCTTTCTTTGCTGTCTTCTAAGATCATCTCTTGAGCATATGCTGCATACAGAAGGTAAGTGATACTCAGAAATGGGATAATCATGACAGTTTTGGGGTAGATATTATACTTTTGAAATATATTTTCTATTTTCTGGAGTGAAAGGATTTAATCTAGAATTGTGTGCATAAAAATACTACCGAATCCCTTGTTTAATTTTTGCTCTTCAGTTTCAGAGCCAGAATCTCTCTCTCTCTCTCTCTCTCTCACACACACACACACACACACACACAGAGGTCAGGAAATTGTTAAGCCAGCTCCCCCTGCTCCACCCTGCATTCCTGATACTATGGTCTATCTACATAATCATTGTTTTGTCTGAAAGATCCCCACCAATTCCATTCCTTTGATCTATCTTTCAAGACTCTCCCCACAACCAGGGTATCATTAACCCCACCAGTTAAAACCCTCACAACAGTTGCTAAGGAAATTTCTACCTTCCCAGCGCCCTTTTGCCTTTCTCCATCCCTTTCCTAGCCATTTCCATTTCTGACTTGTCACTTCCGGGTCTGGCCTTTAAAAGCATTGCTCTCAGATCAATAAAGACATTACATTGCTACTCTGCCATGAGTCTGAGCCATCTCTCCCAATTCTCTGAGTGAGTAGCAGCCCAGGCTGGCTCTAGTAGAGTTCTCTCCAACCCAGAGAGTATGTGCCCAGGAAGAGGCACCTCCATGCTAGCCCAGCAGAGAGACACCAAAGCAGCACTACCCCATCCATAGAGTTTTACTCACTCTTTCCCCTCGTGTCCATGGTGTTCCCATGTGGTACTGGGAACTGAACCCAAGCCCTCACACTTGGAAGGTATACTGATATCCCACCCCTGCAAATCTCCTGTAAAGCTCATATCCTTTAGAAAGTGTACCTATTTCCACCACAGTTGTCTCAGTCTTTCAGCCCTATACTTTACTATGCTGCAGAACTCAGTGTCCCTTAGGAGCTCTTTCATCACTGGGTGCTTTCCTGCAGAGACAGCACCTTGTCAAATGGTTCTTGTGTACCCTGTCATGTCGTCTTGCCTCTGTGCTACCTTTATCTCCAGTGTCATATTATATTTAGTAGTAATTTCATAATGGTGCCTTTGTTGTGTTTAGGGGAAGGCTTGCTTGCACTGTGGGCTCAGGGCTACAGAGCTTTCTAGCTAGCCCTGTAGAAAAATGCTATAAAATTATGATTGGTTAGAAAACCGTAGCTATGAGGAAAGTATTGTGGTGTGCTCAATTCTCAGCAGAGCTTTTCACTTTATTGGTATTTGTCTATTCAGTTTTAATAACCCACTGGGTCGACGTAGATGAAATGGGCTACAAATCAATTCTATGGCCCATTCAGCAGCTCTGGTGGACTTGAACTACAAAGGACGTGCTTTCCTGAGATTGTCTCTTCGATTGCTGAAGCCTACAGTGAGTCTGCTGAGTTCCATCCTCCTGCCGAACATCCTGGGGACAATGGAGCCATCAATTCTGAGCAGGACTTTTTCAAAGCTAGTGTGCAATAAAGGATGAGATACTATTTTCTCTCCTACTGTTGCTTTAATAATAACCAAAAATGGGAATGCTCCTCCACTTTCCTTTAAAGTTGTTAATTTAATAGAAAACTTCTCAACCCTCTATCAAGTTTGTGGTATATGTGCTCATTAATTATTGGAATATTTGTATATTCCTGAAGTTCTTGAACATTAGCCAAGGGACAAGGAGGCAAGCAGTAGTTCCTGGCTAGAAGGTGACATAACAGTCTTGATTTTTTTTTCACCTGGATATAAATGTTGCATCAATATCATTCCTAAGATTGAATTTCTTTTTTCTTTTTTTTAATTATACCTTTTATTTATTTATTTATTTATTTATTCCTTTTTGTTGCCCTTGTTGTTTTATTGTTGTAATTATTGATGCTGTTATTGTTGGATTGGAGAGAAATGGAGAGAGGAGGGGAACACAGAGAAGGGGAGAGAAAGACACCGGCAGACTTGCTTCACCACTTGTGAAGCAACTCCCCTGCAGATGGGGAGCTGGGGGCTCGAACTGGGACCCTTACGCTGGTCTTTGCGCTTTGTGCCATGTGCACTTAACCCGCTGCACTACTGCCCAACTCCCCCTAAGATTGAATTTCTTGAGGCTCTAGGATGCAAAGGACCAAATCTGCTTTTGATCTGCTTTGGTACTAAGCTATGTCCAATCATCATTTCTCTCCCTTTGAGCAAAAAGATGGTGAAATTTCCACTAACTCTTACCACTTCTCTCTGATTTCTCTTTTTCTTTTTGATTACCCAGAGGCATGGTCATTATTTCTATTCCTCTCTCTTCAAGTACTTCTAAGAGAAACAATATGGGAAGACTGGGAAAAAACAAACAAACAAAAACTGGGAGGGGTGATCTGGAGACAGCTCACTTAGCAAAGCTCACACAGTAACAGGTTTCAGGACCTCGGGCTGAGCTCCTGGTCACCAGGTGGGGAAGCAGTGCTGTGGTGTCTCTCTCCTCTATCTTTCTGCATCTCTCCTTTCATCTAAAACAAACAGAACAGAACAGAACAGAGTCTGTTGTGAATGGTGGAATGGTGCAGGAGTGAAATCCAGGTGAAAACCCTTGCTGTTGGGAAATTGTGCAGATGTGGTTGAACATGGGCAGGGCCCACAAACCACTATATTTCCATGCAAGTATTATTTACAGATCCCACCACGTTATCCCCTCAGGGTATTGCTAATTCAGTTAAAACCATTGCAACAGTTGCTAAGGGCGCTTCCACCTTCCCAGCATGCCTTCTGCCTTTCTCCACCCCCTTCCCTAGCCAATTCCATCCTGACTTGCGACTTCCGGAATCCTCCCATAATAGTCACTCCTGCTTCTGATTACTCTCTCTCTCTCTTTCTCTTTCTCTTCTGCATCCTGGCCTGGAGAAAGGCTGGTGCACATAGAGGGAGGTGGCCATTTTGCTAGTTCCATGTGGCCCAAACCCGCTGTGCTGGCACTCAACTCTGGAGCATCCACGGGAATAAAGATTTGCGTTCCTGCTCCACTATGAGTTTCTGGTCTCTTCTCTCCCCTGATGCACCTCGATGCAACCCGACACCTGGCTGGTAAATAAAAGTCGGTTCACACCCACCTGGAGCAATCTCCCTCCTAAGGTCATCACAGGCTTAGTCACAACCTAAGTCCCTATCAACACATAGAGAAGATAGTGTATATATAGCTACACTAATAATACTACTCAGCTATGAAAATTGACAAAATCTTAGCATTTGCACAATCCGACCAGATATGTTTTACTTAGGTAATATTGTCAAAACCCCAAGTTAAGTCTTTAAATAGGAGAACTTGTGATATCTGTTCACTTGTAAATTTAATTTTTTTAAATATAGGTCAGCAATATTTTTCAATTTTCATTACAGAACTTTAGAACTTCTGTAGTTAAACACACATCTTTTTCCTGGTAAAGTGTTCTGTTGAAATTTTTCAACCATTTTGAAATATCTGGGTCATTATCTTTTTCCTTACTGTTCAACGGGGAGAATTCTTTATATATTTTAGAAATCTGTTCTTTGTCCTATGTATGTCCTTATAAACATTTCCCCCAAGTCTGGCTTAGTTTACCATTTTCTCTTTTTAATATTTTATTAATCTTATTTTAATGTTTTATTTTTTATATTTGATAGCACAGAGAAAAATTGAGAGAGCAAGGGGAGATTAAGAGGGAGAGAAAAAGAGAAATATTTGCAGCCCTACTTCACTGCTCACAAAGCTTCCCCCCTGCAGATGGGGACCAGGTCTGAAATACAGGTACTTGTGCTTAATATGTGTATTTAGCTGAGTGTACCACTACCTGCCCTGTATCTTTCCATTTTCATATATATATAATTTATTTTGGATAGAGACAAGAGGCAGGGAGAAACCTAGAAGGGCTGAGTAGAAAGAGGGGGGCTAGAGAGAGAGAGAGAGAACAGACTACAGTGCTGCTTCACTGTTGAAGTTTCCCCTCATAGGTGGGCCTGGGGGCTTTATGCTGGGTCCTGGGTCCTTGCACACTGCTTAGTTTGCTCTCAGCCAAGTGCACCACCACCCATATTTCACTTTCTATTTTCTTAATAGTGTCAATTTTTTTAAATTTAAGTACTATTTATCATTTCTTTCTTTTATGACTTAAGCTTTTTGTTTATCATCTAAAGAGTATTTATTTGTCAAACACAAGGTCAGAAATATTTTCCTATGTTTTCACTTAGTAGTTTTACAATTTAATGTTTCATATTTAGGTTTATTTGTTTTTTTAAGCTGATTTTTATATCTGTTGTGAAGCATGTACTTTTGGATCTAAAATGATATCTTCCAATTTCTACTGCTAGTTGTGAAGTCACTTTAGGCAAAATATTCATTCTGAGTCTCCCACTCCTCATTTCAAGCAAAGACAGCCAGTAATATTTACTTCCTGACCTGTCAGGGGTGTGCGAGAATGGAACGGAGACAGAATGAATGTCAACTATCGTTTCTAGCTGATGGTAAGTAGCAGGAGAAATGATGGGATAAGGAAGTGTCATAGTTGGGGAAAAGCCAGAAATTCAAAACAATTGCCTGAAGTTAAGTGAAGTATTTAATGTGAAATACTTTTAAATTTGAATCCTGGCTTTGCCACTTCCTATTCGAAGAACCACATGAGTCACTGATCCCTTAACTCTCAAAGTTCTCACCCATGCCAAGGAGAATCAGTTCCACAGAGTGAGTAAAGAAAAAAGCAGAAGACCTACAGAAACAGAGAATTAGAAAGTGGGGAACTGATAAATGACATTGAGAGGGAAAAATGGTTATATGTATGTTTTTGTTTGTTTGTTTTTTTTTTGACACAAAGGTTGACACTGAGGCTCAATGCCCTTGCAGTGACTCTACCACTTCCAGCAGCCATTTTTAAATTTTTTCTTTCTTTCTTTTTTTTTTTCTGACAGTGAAAGATTGAAATAGAGAGTGGGAGAGAGACAGAGAGAGAGAGACAGAGAGAGAGACAGAGAGAGAGACAGAGAGAGAGAGAGAGACTTGTATTGCTCTATCATTTGTGAAGTTTCCTCCCTGCAGGTGGGGATCAGAGACTTGAATCTGGGGCCTTGTGCCTGATAACGTGTCTTGTCTCCTGGTGTACACAACCTTTTCTAGACATTGTATATTTTGTTAGACAGTACCTTTCTCTTTGTTTAAATCTTTTAAAATTTTCTTTATTTATTTAAGGGTAAAGACACCAGAAATCGAGAAGAAAGGGGGAGAGAGAAAGACAGAGAAACACCTGCAGCCCTGCTTCACCACTCACAAAGCTTTCCGTACTGCAGGTGGGGACCAGGGGCTTGAACCCTCGTCCTCGATCACTGCAATGTGAGCATTCCACCAGGTGCACCACCACCTGGCCCAGACAATACCTTTCTTGTGCTTGACCATCATGATTTACAGAAGTACTGTAACAGATGATGGCAAGAAACAAGGTAAAAATGAAGAGTAAAGAGTTTTCATCGAGCATCTACCTGTCCACTTCTGATTGTGCTGACAGCCCTGTCTCCATCAGGAGACACCCACAAACACCACAGCCACAGGAGAATGTCGAGGTGCACAGTGTGGCCAGCTAGGCTCTCAGAATACCAGATTCAACTCCTCTCTTCAGCCACATAAACAACACTTCAGCGCCTCCCTGTGCAAATGTAACTGCTGACCGTTCCTCAGATGCACCTTGCACTCTGCTGCTTCTGAGAACAGCCACGTGCTGGATGAGTATCCTGTCCTCTGCTCACCTTGTAGACATTCAGGAGGCATTTCACCTTGCAGAATTCAGCTCGAGTGATGTCTTCTTTGTGGAAGCCATCTATAACCATTCTGCCTCGACTCTAGTCTATGTTTTCACGGGATATTGTGTAGGCTTTTCTTGTCGATGACTGAGCTGCACTGTGGTTGTGTACCTATTAGTCTTGTTCACTCGATGAGAGGAATAGTTAGTCTTGAAGAAAAGGGAGTTGTTGGGGCCAGGTGGTGGCACACCTAGTTGAGCATGCACACTACAATGCCTTAGGACCTGGGTTCGAGCTCCTGGTCCCCACCTGCAGGAGGAAATCTTCAAGAGTGGTGAAGCAGGGATGCAGGTGTCTCTCTGACTTTCCCTCTCTATCACTCCCTTCCTTCTCAACTTCTGGTTGTCTCTATCAAATAAATAAATAAAGATAAAAAAAATTAAAGGAAGTTGTCTATGAGTTCTTCAAATCCATTATGAAGGCTGACACACACAAAGAAGCTCAGTAACTGTGGGGTAAGTGGAAAAGATGAATCTATTTTATATTTTATTCATTGAATATAGGCATGGATAACGTTGGCCAACTGACCTTTTTTGGTTATTTTATAACATAATATTGATTTCAACTTTAGCTATACCAAATAGGCTTCCTCTTCATGAAAAAGATTCTATTTCTCTTAGGGTGACCACACCCACATAATAATAAAATCATCTTGATCTGAGTACTGATTCTAGGTACAGAAGATGTATACATATATTTGTGCAGGAGAAATGGCATAGGCTGCTTTTACAAGTTTTAAGTAAAGCATTGCAATTCAGTATAGTAAATTCATCTGGAAAACTGTGGTACTAAGTAACATGGATAGGTAAGTCCCATGAGTAGTTGAAAAAAATGATTTAATTAAACTCATGAGCTAAAAGAGTTTCATAGTTTACATAGTCAGGCATTTGTTAAAAGCAGAAATCTCTTCCCATATAAACTTCACTGAACTCTGGTAACAACATCCTGAATTGTAATGATGCACAATTCCTCTGCTGACAACTTTACACATGCATCACTATCTCCTGGTAAACTGAAGGAGCTAGTTGTGTGGCTGTGACAAGGAGATGGCAGGATTCTCAGTGGAATGCTCAGGACTGAGACCTGAGAGACTTCCTGCCACTGACAAAATGAGTTGTACTATTTTATCTCTCTCAAAGCCTATGCTGACTCTTCAAAGATCAATGTAAACTTTATGGCAAATAGACAAGATTTCTCTGTGCCCATAATTTCAAGATAGGAAATACTGACTCATGGCATCAGCATATGAAATTACAAAACGCTGGAGAGTGGGACAGCTAGTTTAGAAATGAATGGTCATTTTCTGGAAAATCTGTAAATTAAAACAAAACACCCAAGCTAAGCAGTCACTGTGTCTATAAAAATTCATTTTTTTCTATCCTTGCATTATGTGAATCAATAGTCCTGATGGGGATGAGTTAGCAACAACTAGTTGGCCCCAAGCATCGACTAGTCTCCTGGAAACATGCATAATCAGAGATATTTGCATATGTTAAACAAAGAAAAGACAGACATTTTGAAGAAAAACAAGTATAAGAGGAAATAAAGGGGGTCAGGTGGTGGCGCAGTAGGTTAGGCGCATGTGGTGCAAAGCGTAAGGACCGGCGTAAGGATCCTGGTTCGAGCCCCCAGCTCCCCACCTGCAGGGGATTTGCTTCACAGGCGGTGAAGCAGGTCTGCAGGTGTCTGTCTTTCTCTCCCCCTCTCTGTCTTCCCCTCCTCTCTCCATTTCTCTCTGTCCTATCCAACAATGAACAACATCAACAATGGCAATAATAATAACCACAACGAAGCTACAACAACAAGGACAACAAAAGGGGGGAAATGGCCTCCAGGAGTGGTGGATTCATGGTGCAGGCACCGAGCCCAGCAATAACCATGGAGGAAAAAAAAAAAAGAGGAAATAAAAGGGGGCCAGGCAGTGGCACACTTGGTTAAGCATACACATTACAGTGTACAAGGACCTGGGTTCAAGCCTCCACTCCCCACCTGCAGGGGGAAAGCTTTGCAATTGGTGAAGCAGGGTTGTAGGTGTCTCTCTCTTCCCCTCTATTTCTCCCTCCTCCCTCAACTCCCCAGTACTAAAAACTGGTGATCAAATATGGCAGGCACCAAATTGGATCTGAGGCTGAAACACACTACATCCAAATATGAGTTTTAGCCAACAAAAAGACTGTCAAAAAGAAAGAAAATCAACTAATAACTCGCCAATTTACAATGGTGACTTCTCAAGTCTCCCTTACTATTGCCCCACAGAGGCTAGAATAGCAGCAGGGAGACCCTATATTGACATCAAGGTCACAGAACCAGCCTAGTGACTCAGGATAAAATGCTTTCTCCTCCAACGAGATATACAACAAGATATACCTGAGCCACATGCCTCCTGCTGGAACAACAACCAAACCCACACTAAATGTAGAAACTGAGAAATACACAGTCAACAGTGACAGAAACTCCAAATGACCAGACTGACACAGATCTAGAAAAGATGGCAGAGAAAGAGTTCAGAAAACTCATGAAATGAATTTGAGAAATTAGAGATTCAAGAACTCAGTGATCATTAGATCAAAGAATTACAAAGTAGAGAGAGAAAAATAAACAAATAAACAAAAACTTGTAAGCAGAGTTTCAGGGCCTAAAGGTCACTCTGAATGCAGCTCAGGTGGAGGTAAGAGGCCTTGGAAATAGACTTAGCCCGGTGGAGGAGAGAACATCAACACTGGAAGACACAACCACTACACTTTGTGAAATTAAAACTCTTAGAGAGGAAAAATTTAAGGAAAATGAAGCACTCTTCTATGAAATAGTTGACTCCATGAAAAAGATGAACATCAAAGTTATTTGGATCCATGAAGAAGATGAGAGGCAGAGAAGAATAGAGAACATATTCACAGAAATTTTAGCAGACAAATTTCCATACCTTAGCTATTCTTAAAATATGAAAATCCAAGAAGGTGAACATGCCTAAATTCTTAAATCCAAAACAACACACACCAAGACACATGATTGTAAAACTATATAAAACCAGAGACAAAGAAAAAATATTGCAGGATGCCAGGGGAAGGAAGAAAGCCACATATAAAGACAGAACCATCAGGCTTTTATCACATTTCTCATCTCAAACCCTAGAGGCAATGAGGGAGTGAAATGGCATATTCAATGTAGTAAAAAATAAGATTTTCAAGTCACAAGTCCTGTATCCTACTAAATCATCCTTCATTTGTGAATGAGAAATATTTTTTTCAATCATTCAGAAACTGAGGGAATTTTCCACAGTCAACCCTCCCTTACGAGAATCACTGAGAAAAGTTCCACATGAAAAGAAGCAAAGGAAACCCAACTTTTAATATGATGATCAGTGTTAGAGTAGAACCAGGATCACAATAACAACAGGGAAAACCAGACACAGGAAAGGATAAAGCAAAATAGTCCAGTGTTGGTGAACCAAGGCCAACTTGAAAAAGATTCTTGTAGATATTGTAAGTTAGACACAATATTTTTGATAACCACAAAAATATAGTGCAAATACAACTATAAATCATGTACAGTGGACAAGGCCAGTGTAGATAACCATCCACATAAAATAACAAGCAGAAACGAATCAATCAGAACATAAATAAAACCTCAAAACAAAAACCAGAATGGCTATAAGCAACCCACATTTCTTAACAATCACTTTAAATGTGCATGGCTTAAATTTACCAGTCAAAAAAATTCAGAGTGACTGAATTGATTATAAAGCAAGACCCATCTATTCTGTGTCTCCAGAAAACACACACCCCAAAGAAAAACAAATGAAAGCTCTGGAAGACAAGCTAGAACAAGACATTCTAAGCCAATACTGCAAATAAAAGGGCAGGAATAGCTATTTTATCCACTGCCCCTCCTCCTCTGGAACAGCTATTTTAATATCAGATAAATCAAACTTTCAGAAAAAGTGAAAAGTGACAGACATGTGTACGACATATTAGTCAGAGGATCAGTCCAACAGGAAGACATAACTATAAATATTTATGTTCCCAATATGCATCCACACAAATATATTAAAAGTACTTACTGATCTTAAGGAAGACATTGAAAATATCACAACACTAGTTGAAGACTTCAACACACCACTCACAGCAAGAGGCAGATCATCATGACAAAAATCAACAAGGACATAGAAGCCTTAAATGAAGTCATAGATGATATGGACTTAACAGTCTTTTCAGAACTGTTAAAGATAAAGAATATATATTCCCCAGATAAAGAATATATATTTTTTTCAAGTGTACATGGAACATTCTCAAGGATTAACCATTTGTTGGGACACAAAGCTTAAATAAATATGTGAATACTGAAATCATAAAACATCTTTTCTGGACATGAGTCAGTGAGGCTAAATATCAACTTCAAAAAGAAGTTGGATGCATTTCTAGAATCATATCACCTGCCAAGCCTAACCCAAGAGGAAGTAGATAGCTTAAACAAGCCAATCTATAGTCCAGAAATTGAATCAGTCATCAAAATTCTACCCAAGAATAAAAGACCAGGCTCAGATGGCTTTATTAACAAATTATATAAGATTTTCACAGAACACCTATTTTCTTTTTTTAAATGTTTTTAAATTTTGTTTATTTATTATTGCATAGAGATTGAGGGAGAGGGACAGAGAGACACCTGCAGCTCTACTTGACCACTTGTGAAGTTTTCCCCCTGCAGGTGGGGACCAGGGGCTTGACCCTGGTTCCTTATGCTCTGTAGTGCATGTGCTTAACCAGCTTCAGCACTACCTGGCCCCCTAACACCCATTTTCCTCAAGCTATTCCAGAAAACTGAAGAAGGGCAAGCACTACCAAACATATTCTCTAAGGCAAACATCACTTTGATCCCCAAGAAAGAAAACAATAGACCTATATCCCTGATTGAAACTGACACAAAGATACTGCACAACATATTGGCAAATCGAATTCAACAACATATCAAGAGATTAATTTGCCAGGACCAAGTGTATTTCACTCCTGAGAAACAGGGATGGTTCAACATTTTCAAATCAATTAATGTAATTCATTATATCAACAAAAAGTCACATAAAATCACATGATCATATCAATTGTACCAAAAAGGCATTCAACAAGATCCAACACCCATTTATGATAAAGACCCTCCAGAAATTGGGGGTAGAAGGACTATTCTTCAACATAATAAAGACCATTTATGACAAACCCACAGCTAACTTCATTCTCAATGGGGGAAAAGCTGAAAGCTTTCCCCATAAAATCAGGAACCAGACATGGATGTCCTCTAGCTCCGCTGTTATTCAACACCGTTCTGGACACCCTCACCACTGAAATCAGACAAGAATGAGATATCAGATGCTTATTTCTTGGAAAAGAAGACATTAAACTATCACTCTTTGCTGGTGACATGATAATATACCTGAAGGACTCATAGACTCCACCAAAAAACTACTGGAAATAATAAATTCAGTAGAGTATCAGGCAAAAAAAAAATCAGTGCACATAAATCTGTGGCATTTCTGTATACAAACAAGGAGTCAGAGAAAAAGGAAATGAAAAACTCAGTCACATTTACAGTAGAACCCAAAATGATAAGACACCTTGGGGTGAAAGAGGTGAAGGGACTTTACAATGAAAACTATAAGACACTGCTACAAGAAGTAGAGAAGGACACACAGGAGTAGAAGAACATTCCTTGTTTCTGCAACAGCATAATTATTAGTAAAATGACCTTCTACCGAAAGCAATCTACAATTTCAATTCAAATTCCCATGGCTTTTTTTCAAGAAAATTGAACAACTTGTCCAAAAATTTGTGTGGAACCACAGAAGGCCACAAATTTCTGAAGTACTTCTGAGAAAAAAAATAGAGAGACTTATCACAACTCCAACTTCAGTCTGTAGTTCCAAAGCGCCCATGACTTTGCTAGTTTTTTTCCTGAGTCTGACATCTGATACGCAGGTGGACCCAAGTTATTGTCTGGGGAGATGTTGGAAAAAGGGCTAGAAAGCTGGATCAGGGAAGAGAGTATCTCACAAATATGGGAAAGATGTATAAATATTGTTGACTGTAAACCCCATCATAATTTTCAATAGCTGAGTGCCATTCCATACACTACAGTTTTTATGACTTTTGTCTCTGGGTTATTGCTGGAGTTTGGTGTCAGCACTATGCCACTGCTCCTGGTGCATGATTTTTTTTTCCATTTTATTGGATAGGACAGAGAGAAATTGAGAGAGGAAGGGGGGAAATGATGAGGGAGAAGGAAAGAGAGACACCTGCAGGCCTGTGTCACCACTTACAAAGTGTCCCCTTGCACGTGGGGAGCTGGGGACTCGAACCTGGATCCTTGGGCTTTGTACTATTTGTGTTTAGTCAGATGTGGTACCATTCTTCTATACTACAGTTCTCTCAGCCTCTCATCTGTAGTTGGATATCTGAGTTGCTTCCAAGATTTGGGTATTAAAAACTGTGTTGCTTAGAACATAGCTATACATAGGTCTCTTCTGATAGTTGTTTTTGTCTCTTTTGGGAAAATCCCCAGGAGAGAAATTGCTGGGCCATAGGATAGGTCCATTTCTAATGTTATGAGAAACGTTCAGACTGTTTTCCTCAAGCATTGGATCG
The DNA here is from genome assembly GCF_950295315.1 of Erinaceus europaeus. Classification (NCBI taxonomy): domain Eukaryota; kingdom Metazoa; phylum Chordata; class Mammalia; order Eulipotyphla; family Erinaceidae; genus Erinaceus; species Erinaceus europaeus. The sequence goes on along the minus strand of NC_080162.1, from coordinate 2,266,791 downwards.
GTTTAAGCTTCCTCCAGAGCAGAAGTATCCTATATATCTTCTCCAACAGTCCTTTCTGAGGTACAACATTCTCACAGGGATAACATGATATCTCACTGTTGTCTTTCTTTGTATTCCTCTAATAATAGGTGACTTTGAGCACTTTCCCATGGGTCTGGATCTCTTCCTCCATGATATTTCTGTCCATGTTCTCATGCCATTTTTTGATGGAGTTGTTTGGCTTTCGGGTTCTGAGTCTGCTGAGTTATTTATGCATCTTCTTATTAGCCCTTTCCCTGCAGTATGTTGTCTAAAAACTTTCTCCCACTCGGTCATGTGTCTTTCTTTTTGGTATCTTTTGATGTGCAGAAACATTTCTGTTGATTTGTTTTTATTTTCTTTGATGTAGGACTTGAATCTCTGAAGACACTTCTGAAGCATAGACTGTGAAATGTTCTGCCTATGTTTTCTAGTATGTATTTGATAGTTTCAGGTCTCATGTCCATATCTTTAAAGGGTTGATTTGCTTTGAGCTTTTACACACTGAGATGAGATGTGTGGTGGTCCAGTTTATTTCATTTGTATGTTTCAATTCAATTTTCCCAACACCACTTGTTGAAAACACTCTACTTTCTCTACTGAGTGTTTTGGAATTCTTTGTCAAATATTAGTTGTCCATAGGTATGAAGGCTTATTTCTGGGTCTCTAATTTTATTCCACTGGTCTGTGTGTCTATTTTGGTTCCAGTATCAGGCAGTTTTGGTTACAGTGGCCTGTAGTGTCATCTGAATCCAGAAAGTGTGATGTCTATATTCTTGTCCTTTTCTTCCAAAGATTTCTTTGGCAATCCTAGGGACTTTCTGGTTTCAGAGGAATGGTTGTAGTTTTTGTTCTACTCCTTTAAAGAGATTTGGCAGTACCTTGATGAGGATGGCATTAAATCAGTATATGGCTCTGGGAAGATGGAAATTTTTATAATGTTAATTCTTCTTTTATTTTTCTTCCCCCTCTATGTCTTCCCCTCCTCTTTCAATTTCTCTCTGTCCTACCCAATATTTTTAAAAAAAGGAAAAAAAGTCAAACAGCATGAATGGATTACTGGAATCAGTAACATAAATGATTCAATCAATAACCAAACAATTTTGTCATAGGTAAGTTCCTTTTATCTATTTTATTTATTTTGCCTTTTTTTTTTTTCAGTTTTCTAAATTTTTCTTTTATTACAGTTGTACAAAAGTAAAGTTAGAATACAAGCTGGGGGGACAGATTCCCCGAGTCACTCTGAACTTGGTACAAAATAGCAAAAGACCAAGATCCTACAAGTCCCCTTCTCTTTATACCCTTCTTTTTTCTTTTCTTTTTTTATTTTAAAAAGGAGACATTAGCAAAACCATAGGATAAGGGGGGTACAGCTCCACACATTCCCAACTCCAGATCTCCTTATCACATCCCCTCCCATAATACCTTTCCTATTCTCTATCCCTCTGGGAGCATGGACCCAGGGTCATTGTGGGATGCAGAAGGTGGAACGTCTGGCTTCTGTCATTGCTTCCCCACTGAACATGGGCATTGACAGGTGGATCCATACTCCAAGCCTGTCTCTCACTTTCCCTAGTGGGGCAGGACTGTGGGGAAGCACAGCTCCAGGACACATTGGTGGGGTCTGTCCAGGGAAGTCTGATTGGCATCATGCTAGCATCTGGAACCTGGTGGATGATATCTCTGGACACAGTCTGACGTGAAGCATGCTGAGGTGGTACTCATTGCATTGGTTAGGTTGGGATCATCAGATGCAGTATTATTTGGTATGAATTGAGAGAAGCATGCAGGAAAATGTGCCCAACCCTAGAGGTTCTAGGACTGGGGGAAATATAGGGGAAATATAGGCTCTATAGGGGAAATGTGAGGTTCCTGCTGTCTTAGGGTTCAAGAAGACAATAGATAGTTATTGTTATAATCACATTACTTGGTAATTGGGTTAACTTTGAAAAATTCCTTTGTTAAGATTTGCTGTATCATACCCAACATCACCATAATTTATGTCCTTTGGCATTATTTGTATATAGCTGTGCCACCAGTTGCTTCTGTTCTACCTGGTCTAGGCTTTTGAGAGAGTCAACATATCAAAGACTCAGCCTATGTATTAAAAAGACTGTGCTTTAAAAAGTTTGAGACATAAAATCAATTTTTCTCCTCTCATATTAGTTAGTGATTTATATTACTACCAATTAATAGAAGTGTACATCAACACCATTCCCACCACCAAAAGACTGTGTCTTATTCCACCCACCCACCCCACTCCTATCTCCACGGGAAACCATTATTCCTAGGTACTTTATTGATTTTGCTGCAACAGTGAATGGGAGTGATTTCTGGATGTCGTCTTCATATTTAGTGTTTGCATAAAGAAATGCCACTGATTTTTGTACATTGATTTTGTAGCCTGACACCTTGCTATATTGCCTAATAAATTCCAGCAGTTTTATGCTGGACTCTTTAGGTTTTTCTATGTATACTATTATATCATCTTCAAATAGTGAGAGCTTGACTATTTCCCTTCCAATCTGTATTCTTTTGAATACTTTCTCTTGCCTGATTGCTATGGGTAGAACTTCCAATACTATATAGTTCTTCATAGAAGACTCACATGATTTTTGGATTTCTATGGTGTCATTTGTGATATCTCCTCTATCATTTACAATTCTATTTATTTGGGTCTTCTCCCCCCCCCCTTTTTTTTAGTGAATCTGGATAGGGGTTTGTCAATCTTGTTTAATTTTTCAAAGAACCAACATTTGGCTTCATTGATCTTTTGTTTAGTTCTCTTATTTTCAATGTTGTTTATCTCTGCTCTAATTTTAATGATTTCTGTCCTTCCAGTTGCTTTTGGGTCCCTTTGTTACTCTTCCTCTAAGTCCTGAAGGCGTGCAGTAAGGTTGTTTATTTGAGCTTTTTATTGTTCCCTAATATATGACTGTATGGCTATGGTTTTCCCTTTCAATACTGCTTTAGCTGTGTCCCAAATATTTTGATAACTTGTGTCTTCATTTTCATTGGTTTCCAGGAACATTTGAATTTATTTCTTGAGTGCCTTTCTGACCCAGTGGTTCTTAAGCAGTATGTTGCTGAGTTTCCAAATTCTGTCACTTTTAGTAATTTTTTGTTTTGTTGTTGAATTTTAGCTTTAATCCACTGTGGTCTGAGAAGATACTTGGGATGATTTAAATGCTTTTGAATTTGTTGGTGTTGTTTTTGTGGCCTAGCATGTGGTCTGTCCTTGAAGATGTGCTGTGTGGATTGAAAAGAATGTGTATTCCAGATTTTTGGTGTGAAGGTCTCTGAAAATGTTCAGGAGATCTAGTCTGTCTATCTCTTCATTTAATTCTCTTGTTTCTTTGTTGATTCTCTGCTTCGTTTATCTAATTGTGAGAGTGGGGTGTTGAAGACTCCCACTATTATTGCATTACTATTATTGCATCTCATAAAAACTGCAGCAAAGGTGGGCATGAGGAATAACATCATTGCAAGAGTGGCCAGCTCCTCATGGGGAGAGAGCGCTTCCACACTACGATCATCATCTCTGGCATTATGCTATTCCACTGCAGAATACTGTGCCCCAATATGGTTCCATAGCCCCCATGTCCACTTGGTTGATTCCAAATTATATTCCTCCATGAGGATAATTTCTGGAACCATCCGTTCCACCCCGGTTCCATGGCTGCCAGTTCTTAGCAACATCACCCCGCCAGATATTCGTCGGGATGCGGCATCATCTAAGTTCATTTCCCACGTCTACGCTCGACTGCACCTGCCAATATACGCGGATATCTTCGCCCACCCTGTTCAACACTTGACGTCTCATCATCCAATCTGGTCTCCTACGCCTACACTGAACTTCTCTGTTCCAGACTCTTGGAAACAGAGTTGGAAGTCAGCTGAGGTCAAGGACAAACACCTCATCACAGACCCCTGCAAGCGTCAACCCGGCTTTGACCTAGCACGTTATGATTGGGCCCTCCTCAATCGCTATGGAACAGGCCATGGCCGGTGCGCCGCTATGTTCCATCACTGGGAAGCCAGAGACGACCCGAACTGCCCCTGCGGCTACAGACAGACTATGACCCACATAGTCAACGACTGCCACCTCTCCAGATTCAAAGGAGGTCTCGAAACTTTACATCAGGCTCAACCTGACGCTGTTGACTGTCTACGGAAGAAGGGCAAACGCTAGAAGAAGAATTGCATTACTATTGATGTATTTTTGGAGTTCTTTTTTTTTTTTTTTCTTGGAGTTCTTTAAGTAGGTGTTTTTTGTATTTAGATCAGCCCTCATTGGGTGCATAGATGTTAATAATTGTTAAATCATCTTGGTTGATTGACCCTCTATTCATTAAATAATGGTCTTGCCTATCTTTTATTACTTTATATAATTTAAAGTCTATCTGTCAGAGATAAGAATGGCTGATCCTCCCTTTTTTTTTGTGGTCCATTAGCCTGTATGATAGTTTTACATCCTTTCACTTTAAGTCTGTGTTTGTCTTATTGGGTCATGTGGTATTCTTGCAAGTAGCATATGGTTGGGTTGTGTTTTCTGATCCATCCTCCCACTCTGTGCCTTCTAAAGGGTTAATTTAATCCATTGAAATTTATTGATATGATGATTAAATGTATTGTAGTGCCATTATTCAACAATTTTTTTATTTGCTCTGATGTATGGCATATATTATAGTGATGTTCTTGATTATAAGAAGTCTTTTAGAACCTCTTTCAGGGCAGGCTTCTTGATGGTTGCCTCCTTTAACTGTTGTCTGTGAAAAGGTTTTGATCCCTCCATCTAATTTGAATGAAATTATAGCAGAATATATCATCTTTGGTTGAAACCCTTTTTCATTCAGGGCTCGATAGATATCTTGCTATTCTCTTCTGGCTTTTAGAGTTTGAGTGGAGAAGTCTGCTGATAGTCTTATGGGTTTTCCCCTGTATGTGACTTTTTGATTTTCTCTTGCAGCCTTTAGGATCCTTTCTTTATCCTTACTTCTTTTCATTGTAACTATGATGTATCTTGGTGTCTTCAGATCAGGGTTAATTCTGTTTGGGACTCTCTGGGCCTCTTGAATCTTAATGTCCTTTCTGTTGTTCATGCCTGAGAAGTTTTCTTCCATTATTTTCTCTAGAATATCTACTTCCCCTTCTTCTCTTTCTTTCTCTGGCAGGCCAATTATATGAATGTTACTTCTTTTGAGACCATCCCATATGTCTCTATTGTTGTTTTCAGTGTCTCTCAATCTCTTTTTGAGCTCTTTTACCTCTTTCTTATTTTTCTCTAGCTCATCTTCTGTCTAACTGATTCTGTTTTCTGCTTCTGTTAAGCTGCTTTCCCTTCCCTAAGTTTCTTTCTTCAGCTAAGCTAAGTATTAGCTTGTTCTGCTAGTTGGCCTTTTAGCTCAGCTATTTCAGATTTCATTTCTCTAATTACCTTGAGGTAGGTCGCATTTTCTTTGAGGGTCTCCTCTGTTGTTTTCCTAATCCTGACAGCCCTTTCTTCCACAGTTGTCTTCATTTCTGTGATTATTACGTTTATTATTCTTTTCATATTTTTCTTATCCATGGTTATTTCTGACTGATTTGGAGTTTCTTCTAGGCACTTGCCCTGATTCATTGTGGTTGTAGTTTTATTTGCTCTTGATTTAACCATTTTTTTTATTGATGTGGATTTTATTTTTCTGTTCTGTCGTTTTTCAGTTGTTTTGTTTTGAGTACAAGCCACACTATATTAAAGACCTTTATGACAAGTGCAGTCACCAGCCTCATAAATTACAACAATAGTAACTAAAGCAAGGATTGATGCAGTTCAACCAATACCAGTTAGACAAACAACACCTCCAGTCCAAGAAAAAATAGCAACCAAACAAAAGAGACAAGAAGAAAGGGAAATAAGAATAGACAATTATGCAAATCTACTGTTCACTATAAATTCTAGGGATACTAAGGGGAGAAAGGGAAGTAGAAAAGATACACACACATAAAGTAGTCCACTGCAAATCAGATTTCTTCCCCAATTTCAAAGCAAGTGACAGTGAATTCAGAAAACATATGAAGAAGGAGGGAAGAAAAGAGTAAAAAAGGAAGAGCAGTGAAAGGAAAGAGGTTTTTTTTTATTAGCTAGGAGGAGGGAAAAAGGATAGTAGAGAGAAGAGGTATAGAGAAACAAGTTCACCTCACAATAGATAGGACACCCAGTCACCTAGCAATGGAAAAAACAACAACAGTTAATTTTGGTCAAACTGAAGAAGGAGGATGGAAAAGGGACATGTGTATATAATTGTTGGTATGCTTCTAAGGCCCCTTCTGTTTCATTGGTTTAATACCCCCTGCTTAACACTGTATTCTATTTACATAACCACTGTATTCTATTTACATAACCACTGTATTCTATTTACATAACCACTGCAGGGCATTGGTTTAATCCCCACTGGTTCATGACGTGTTTTTGCTCCGCCCCCTCTCATAGTACACCCTGATTTGCACCAGTCACTTTTCGCTCCACCCTCTCTATGTCACATCCTGTTTACACCCTACTTGGCAAATATATTAGTTTAGTTTAGTTTAGCTTGGCTTAGATTGTGCTGCGTTCTACATGAATAAAGAGATACTGCGTACAGCTCAGCCATGAGTCCCTGGTCGTCTGTCTCCCGCTCGCGAAGCCAGCCCGACATATAATAATAGTAGTAATAAAATAAAATAGAGTAGAAAACCCCTAACAGTGAGTCTACAGCTTGGACCACTTGATTGGCTGCACACAGCCTGAGCAAAGACAGCCAATTGTAAGAAGTATCCAAAAAAAAAAAAAAAAACTCTCCAAGTAGCCTTTCCCAGGCAGGAATGAGGCTCTGATTGGTCAGGTATTTTGTCATTCAAATAGAGCTCCAGCCACCTAAAAAAAAGAGAGAGAAGTTAAAGGAAGAGACTTGGAATGATACCCCTGGTGATCCAGGAATCTTGGAAAGGAAAACAGCTCAGCAGGGAGCCTGTTAGGAGCCACTGCCCAGTGTGTGGGGGGGGTGATCTCAAAAATAATCAAAAGATTTTCCTTTGTCCCCCTGACCTCCATTTGTTATCTCAAGAGAGATATATGGGACTGTACATTGGTGTCAGTCTGACCAGCTGATTTTCACCCTCCTATCAACCTCCTGGTTCAGCCCAGTACCCTACCCTATCCAGAGAATCCTGGGTTGCAAGTGGCTGCCTCTTTGAGATCATGGCAACTGCGGCTCCAAAGTTGACATCTTGGCTCTACCAAAGTTAATTCTTCTAGTCCAAGCCCAGGCAATATCTTTCCATTCCTTTGTATCTTTTTATTTCCTTGAAGAGAAACTAATAACTATCAGTGTCAAATCCTTCACTTCTTTTCTGATTTTGCCCCTAAATATTTCAATGTCATTTTTGCTGCTGTAGTAAAAAGGACTGGTTTCTGGATGTTTTCTTCTTCTAGTTTAGAGTTTACATAGAGGAAGGCCACTGTTTTATATGTTGGCTTGTAGACTGCCCTCCCCCCTGCCATACTGCTCAGTAATTTCTAGGATTTTCCTACTAGGATTTACTGTCAGTATTGCACTGGATTAAGAAATGCATTACAGTGTGTAAGGATCCAGGTTCAAGCCCCTGGCTCCCATCCACAAAGGGGGAGCTTCATGAGTGGTGAAGCAGAGTTGCAAGGGCCACTCTGTCTCTCTCTCTCTCTCTATCCCCACTTAGTTTCTCTCTGTCTCTATCTAAAAATAAATAAATAAAAATATTAAGGAAAGGGAGAATTAAAAGTTCAAGGTATAAAGAGAAGCCTAGAGGGAACTTCCTAAGTGCAGTTTAGGGAGTAAGAGGAGAAACTTAAAAAAAAAAAAGTGTTGCTGAAGATGTTGTAACTTGGATATCTTTAAAGTTCTAGTGCTGACTATGGGCCCCAGATCAAATCCATGGGGTTTACAATAAACAATATTTATGTACTTTTCTCATATTTTGGAGCTTCTCTCTTCCCTGATCCAGCTTTGTGGTCCTTTTTCCAACTACGACACCATACCCCCAGAGAATAACTTAGGTCACCTACATGTTAGCTGTCAGCTGCAGGCAAAAACTAGTAGGGTCATGGGGCCCTTGGAATATACCTAAAACAGACCTACCAGCTTTTTCCAAAATGGAGACCCCCAAATCTCCATTCACAATATTCTTGCCTTTAGGTTCATGATTAGTCAACAATTTGTTCTGCTTTATATCCTAACTCTTTTCAGCCACTAGGTTCCAGATGATAGCATGATGCCAACTGGACTTCCCTGGGCAGACGACCCCACCAATATGTCCTGGAGCCCTACTTCCCCAGAGCCCTGCCCCACTAGGGAAAGACAGAGGCAGGCTGGAAGTATGGATTGAACTACCAACAGCCATGTTCAGTGGGGAAACAATTACAGAAGCCAGACCTTCTACCTTCTGCACCCCACAATGACCCTGGGTCCATATCCCCTGGGGTTAAAGAAAAATGCTATCAGAGGAGGGGATAAGATACAGAGTACTGGGGTGGGCATTGTGGAGTTGTACCCCTCTTATCCTATTTAAAAAAATACTAATGAAGTTGAGGATTGATTTAAACTTCTTTCAGTTGCTCAGTGTGTTTCTTTGCAACAAAAGAGTGAATCATGATGAGGCTGAGACTTAGTCACAGTTGTATAAGATGTACAGGGGGCTAATGCTGGTGCACCTCATAGACCTCCCACACTGTCATGCTGAAAGACCTGGGTTCAAGCCCCCAGTATCCACCTGCAGAGGGGAGCTTCATGAATGGTGGGGAAAAGGCTTCTAGGAATGATTGATTCATTGTGCAGTCTTTTTTATTTTATTATTATTTATTACTATTATTATTTTGTTTATCCTCCAGGGTTATCACTGAGGCTCAGTGCCTGCACTAGGAATCCACTGCTCCTAGAGTCTATTTTTTCCCTTTTATTGCCCTTGTTGTTTGTCATTGTTGTCGTTGTTGATGTTATTGCTGTCACTGTTGTTGTACAGAACAGAGAAATGGAGAGAGAAGGGGAAGACAGAAAGGGGGCAAGAAAGTCAGATACCTGTAGACCTACTTCACTGGGATCTTTATGCGGGTTTTTACACTTCAAGCCATGTGCACTTAACCTGCTGTGCTGCTGCCTGGCTCCCAAGAGAAAGGACTTCTAACCCTACATTAAAAGCTTAACTGGGGAGTCAGGCTGTTTAAGCGCAGGTGGCGCAAAGTGCAAGGACTGGCATAAATATCCCGGTTTGAGTCCTGGCTCCCCACCTGCAGGGGAGTTGTTTTACAAGTGGTGAAGCAGGTTTGCAGGTGTCTATCTTTCTCTCCCCGCTCTGTCTTCCCCTCCTCTCTACATTTATCTCTGTCCTATCCAACAACAATGACAACAATAATAACTACAACAATGAAACAACAAGGACAACAAAAAGGGAATAAATAAATAAATATTAAAAAAGCTTAATTGACTAGCCACAGGTGATTTATTTTGTCAATGACCCCAGTTCATTCATCTACTAACACTCCCTCTACTTTTTTCTACTCCCTTTACTTTCCTTTCCTGATCATGGGATTTAAACATACACATGGATTTTTCTTTAACTGAGTATTCTAAATAAAGTTGGGAGAGGAGGCTATTCACATTTTTAGAAATGGAAGACATGGAAGACAGACTCAGACTCAAAAAGCAGTCTGATAGTCACACAGTTTGAGAGGGAAAGGCCTTGTGAGAGACACTGAGGCTGTGAGAGCAGTGGGGCTGAAAAGCCTGGGCCACCAAACTGAGTGTAGGGCCCCTCTCAGGGCACTGGGAGATGTCTTGTCAGTCACTTCTTTTCTTCTGGAAAGCACCAGTTTATCACAACTTCTATAGAAACTGTGATTCAGTGCATCACAGCCTCTTTATCAAGCTATATTAACTGAAGATCCACTGAAATTATGTAGGGCGGACAGCTAAGAGGGGGAGGAACAGAGAAGTGGTTTCAGCTCACTCTCTACAGAAAAGCAAAATTACAGTGGCTGTCTCCCCCCATCAAGATAAGACATGCGGCATTATTTTCCCTGGTATTTGGCATTGGACTGGTAGTTGGCTTCTATTGGACTTGCTGGTGGAGCTCTTGGACACTCCCTTTACACTGCTGGACTTCTCAAGGACTGACGGTAGCAGTCCATGGACTTTGCAGTCAGCTGTCTTGGGACTCTACAGCACTGAATAGCCCCTTTGCCCAGAAGACCACAAGCTGTTGTTTTCGATGGGTTATGTTGTTTTCGCCGGGCTGGCTTCACAGGCAGGTGACAGACGACCAGGGACTCATGGCTGGGTTGTACGCAGTATCTCTTTATTCATGCAGGACGCAGCACAATCTAAGACGAGCTAAGCTAAACTCAAGGTACAGTACTCTAAAACTCACAATGCTGTCTTTATATATACTTCCCAAGTAGGGTGGAAACAGGATGTGACATAGAGAGGGTGGAGAGAAAAGCGACTGGTGAAAATCAGAGTGTGACAAAGAGGGGGCAGATTAGGCGAGAATACTATCACTGAACCACAAATGCCCTGGAGGGAGGGTGGTACTTGTTAACAGCGGTTATGTAAATAGAATGAAGTGGTTATGTAAATAGAATAGTGTTAAGCAGGGGGGATTTAAACCAAATGAAACAGAAGGGGTCTCATGCATACCAACAACAAGCCCTTCACCTGACAGGCCAAACACCCCCTCACCTACAGGCCCTGCCCTCAGAGGCAGGAAACACCCCCTCGCCATCAGGCGCTACCCCTCAGAGGTAGGAAACACCCCTTCACTACCAGGCAAAGGGGCTATTTCCTGCCTCGGAGGCAGGAAACACCCCTTTACCATTAGGCCCCACACTCTCTGCATTGCCACCCTTCGGCCTATCAGGCCCCCACTCCTCTGCCTATCAGGCAGTGGCGCACCAACGTGGGGCATGAACCTCAGCTCCACACACAAGCAGCAGACCTAAGAAGACCAGATAAGTAAAGCCGCTTGGCTACCCATCCATCGTGGCCTGCCTTTCTACTTGTGAAGAGGTTTCCCAAAGCCTCTACTGTTTTGTCATGAGACAGTTTCTCTGTCTCTGGAACATTTTGCTCTGGGCCACACTTTGGTTCCCTGACTGGGAACTTTGGTTTCTTATGACGGTGATCGTAGAGCTTGGGAGATGCACGGAGATTTCCCTTGGGACTTTCTGGACTCCCTCTCCCATGTTTCCCAAGGAGAAGGACTACATTTTGATCCAGGCCACATTTTAGTTCCTTATGACTATTGTTGGACTAGCTTTGCAGGTGGGAGACAGATGACCAGAGACTCATGGCTGAGCTGTATGCAGTATCTCTTTATTCATGTGGAACACAGCACAATCTAAGCCATCTGAACTAAACTAAACTAAAAACTATAATCCCAATCCTGTCCATATATATATACTTGCTAAGCAGGGTGTAAACAGGACGTGATGTAGAGAGGGTGGAGCCAAAAGTGACTGGTTCAAATCAGGGTGTACTATGAGAGGGGGTGGAGCAAAAAGACATCATGAACCAGTGGGGATTAAACCAATGCCCTGCAGACAGGGTGGTGCTTCGTTAACAGTGGTTATGTAAATAGAATACAGTGTTAAGCAGGGGGGATTAAACCAATGAAACAGAAGGTTTTTAGAAGCAGAATTAGAAGCATACCAACAGACCATGATCATAGAGCTTGGGAGATGCGCAGAGATTTCTCCTTGGACTTTCTGGACTTCCTGTCCCATGTTTCCTGTGGAGAAGGACTACTCTAGCTTGAATAGCATTCTCCAGTGCCCTGGCAGTCCCCAAGAATGGAGACATGTGGTTAGTTCTACCCTCCTGATTTGATTCTTTCTTCTATGGGAAGATGTTTTTGGGGATGGATGCCTGCAATCCAGCAGGAACCACCCTGAATTCCACCCTAAATGGAATTTCGAGGAATTTTTGGACTAGGACACCCTCAGGGGGACTCATAATGCTACATGGTGAGATCTGGATAATCTGGTTCAAGGTGAAAGAAGCAAAAACTGCCTACCGATTCCCCCCTCGTTGTTCTCTCTGAATATCTTAAGTTTGCTGTCTGCTTTCAGTTGCATTTTGTAAGACAGTGATTTGAATAACTGAATTTTTGTATGACATTGACTTAAAAAAATGCTGGACGCAGTCATGATTTCTAGAGACATCCAGAAACAATCCAAAAATTGTTTTTTCCTCTTGATTTTTTTTACATCTTGGTATAAATCCGAAACGTTTAATCCTGAAAACTTCATGAGTTATGGGTGGGGTAGATAGTGCAATAATTATGCTAATGATTCTCATGCCTGAGGCTTCTAACCATGGTTCTTCTGTTGAGCTTATACTGTTTAAACAACCTTGAAATCATACTAGAAAGGACTTCCAAAATTATAAAGGCACTTAAACCAATTATAATGGAATTATCAATTATAGTACACTTCTAATCTGCTACAAGTTTTGCTTCACAAGTAAGTGAATTACAGCTGTCAAGTCTTCACATGAAAAAGCATCTGCTCAAATGGAATCCCTGGAAATCCATTTGGACCCCTGTCCTCTGACATCGCCCACAAGATGTCATGACTACAACACACACCCCCAAAACCAATGATGTGACCTGGCATGACCTGAAGAAATAGATTCACAAACTCCAAAGCTCACTCTCTACAGAAAAGCGGAATTCTGGTGGCTGACCTTCCCCATCGAGAAAGATGTGCAGCATTTCATCCCCTGGCATTTCTTCCGTGGTCATCTGCTTTGGACTGACACTTCTATTGGACTTACTGTTATACCTCTTGGACACTTTATACAATTTTACAGCAGCTTTCCTTTATGCTGCTGGATTTCTCAAAGACTTACAGCAGCAGTCCATGGACTTTGCAGCCATCTGCCTTGGGACTTTATAGGCCATCCCCCTCGCCTGCAGGCTCTGCCCCCAGAATCATGAAACCCCCTCTCCTTACTAGGTCCTGCCCACAGAGGCAGGAAATGCCCTTTGAGGCATGAAACACCCCTAGATGCAAGAGATACCCACAGAGGCAGGAAACGCCCTTTGAGGCACAAAGTGCCCCCAGAGGCAAGAGATGCCCCCAGAGGCATAAAATGCCCTTTTGCCTGCTAGGCTCTGCCCTTTGAGGCAGGAAACAGCCTTTCAGGCCTCCCCTTGGCATCACACTGTTTCTTACTGCTCTATTTGTTCCTCCATGTCTTATGCCAGTTCTTTTGAAAATGCCTGCACGATATAGGTTTCTGTTCACCTGACACTCCTGATACTATGGTCATTAGTTAAAAAGAAAGGGAGAAATGTTGGTCTGCTTCTAAGACCCCTTCTATTGCATTGCTTGACTGACACTGTGGTCTATTTACATAATCACTGTTTTCATTGATTTAATCCCCACTGGTTTGCGCGCTGTTTACTTCTCCCCACCCCCTATCTATCCTACATCCTCTCTCTTCACTTCTGCCTCAGTAGATATATAGGACAGCTTTGTGATTAGAGAATAGCTACATCAAACTGCATCCCCACTCGTCAATAAAGATCAAATTGCGTTCCCAGCTCAGCCATGAGTCTCTGGTCATCTTTCTCTCACCCACGAAGCTAGCCCAGCAATTGGTGCCCCGAACTGGGACCGGCAAGGCAGCAACCCGTCTGCCCATCAGGCAGACCCTCTCCACCTATCAGGCCTCTCTTCAGTCTCATGCTGTCCCTTGCTACTCTTACTTTTCCCTCCCTGTCTTATTCCAGTTCTTTTAAAAACACCATCATGATATCATTCAAGTTTCTGCCCAACAGGTTTCTGTTCACCCCTACACTGCTATTCCCCTGACAGAAATGGAGTTTTTTTTTTTTTTACAGACATTGACCCATTTATATAAGGCCTTTAAGAAAGAGGAAGATGTATAGAAATTGTGAGGATGTGGTTGAGCTTGGAAGGACTTGAACCTGAGGGGTGTGTCTATCCTGTTAGTCTCTCTCTCTCTACTGAGAGGTTGAGCAAGAAAGGACAGGAGTAACCCCAAAGGTGTCCCTCGTCCTATCAGACTCCCTGCCTCACAAAGCACCCCGCATTCCTGATACTATGGCCATTAGATAAAAAGAAAGGGGGAGATGCCGGGCATTAAGCCAGCCCCCCTGCTCCATCCTCCATTGCTGGCACTATGGCCTATTTACATAATCATTGTTTTGCCTGAAAGATTCCCCACCCATTCCTTTGATCTATCTTCTTTCTACCTCAAGACCCACCCTGCCTGCAGGGTAACATTAATCCCACCAGTTAAAACTATTGCAACAGTTGCTAAGGAAGTTCCCAGCATGCCTTTTTCCTTTCTCCACCCCCTTTCCCTAGCCATTTCAGTTTCCAACTTGCCACTTCTGGTTTTATCCTATAAAGCCACTTCTGTTTCTGGTTTCTCTCTCTCTTCCTCATCCTGACCTAGAGGAGGGCAGGCATGCAAGGGGAGGCAGATGCTGGCCATTTCAGTTTTTGGCTCCACGTGGCTTAAACCACTGCACTCATGCCCAACTCTGGGGCTCCCACATGAATAAAGATTTGTATTGCTACAGCCACACACTTGGTTCCTAGATCATCTCTCTCTCCTGCCTGTGATGCTAGCCCAGCACTGAAATTGTGGAGTGTGGACAACTGAGAGGAGGAGGAACACAAAAGCAGAAAGAAACAAGCAAACACAAACTCTGCTTTGCTAAATGTGTGCAAGCCACGGACTCCTCCGCCTTACTCAAACCCCAGGCAGGAGACAGAGAAGCAGCTCACATCCTTCAGTCTCTCCTTTCTCCATCTGCCTTATTCCTTCAAGAGGTGAGCACACAAGAACAAACCCCCATCTTCCTCAAGATGGAACGTTGACTCAGGTGGTGCACTGGGTAGAGTCCACACATCGCCAAGCAGGAGGACCTATGTTTGAACCCTTATCTCCACTTGAGGTGGGCTCAGAGCAACTCATGCTAGTGAGCTATAGTGTCTCTCTTCCCTGCCCCACCTGCTCTATTTCTCTCTGTCTAATCAAATGAAAGAAAGAAAAAAGTAACAACCAACAAGAGCAGTGAATTCAAAGCTCAGGCACCAAGCTGTAACAATAATCCTCATGGCAAAAGAAAAACAGAAAACAAAACAAACAAACAAACCCTTGTACTTTTCAGGGAGCAGCCTTTTCTCTGGAGTGGCTCCATCCTTAAAGGGCTGATGCTTTTCCCAGAGACTTTCCAGGGAACAAGGGAAATTTTGTCTCATAAAGGAACTCACTGAGGAGTTGGCAGATAGAGAAGGTCTTCAAGGAGGGAAGGACAGGTCTCCCTAAGACAAGTCACTTTGACATATGGGTTATTTCCAGATGAAGTTAAACATGAATTAACTATCAAGAGGAAGACAAATTGGGGCTATTGCCATGAGTTGAGTTTTTTTGCCAGAAATAAGCAGTGTACTGCAGAAGGGCAAGCATCTAATTAATCACGTCTCCTCATTAGAGTCCGTTCCTCTGTCCTTGAAGGTCCCACTCCTTATCTTGGGATAAGTACCCTCATTTGGTCCTATTTGATCCATATGGAACTAAATTTGTCTTCTCCTATTTTTCTGATATCAATTTGATTGCTACACAAAGAAGAACACATGCACAGAAGAGAACTTACTCTGCACCTACAGAAATCTCAGGGAAAGAATTGGAGTTGTATTTTGCTATTACAATTTCTGTTAGAACATATTCATATACAAAGGTAGACTAAGCATCATGGGATGACAAGGATAGATGGACACATATTTATGACAAATGTAAAAAAAGTAGAATTTCAAAAAACATTAAAGAGGGTCAGGAGATAGTTCACTCGGTAGAGCCAGAAACTTAGCTGGTGCAGGACTCAGTGATACATGGGAGCTTCATGGATGGTGGAGAGGTTCTGTGCTGCCTCTTCCGTCTCTGACCCTCCCTTTCTCCTATCTCTTCCTAATATAAATAATGCAAAAATAAGGTAGAGAGGCTACTCAATGTATACTGCAGTGATGGCCTTGGGTTCATTTCATTATGCACAAACGAAAGAAAAAAAAAAGAAAGGAAGGAATGAAGAAAGGAAAAGAAGGGAGAAAGAAAGGAAAGAAGGGAGAAAGACAGTGAGAGATAGAGAGAAAGGAGGTGTGTGTGTGTGTGTGTGTGTGTGTGTGTGTGTGTGAGAGAGAGAGAGAGAGAGGGAATAGTGGAGAATTTTTCTTTAAAGTATAATTGAAGAACTGCATAGATCTGCTAAAGTCTCTGAACCTGTCACTAATCATGCCTTTTTCTAAGGTGATATGGGAGATTAGCTCTAGATTTGTTCCCCTCACAATATGGATAAGATCTGTGTCAGTAATGATGAGGTTCTTAGGATGGCGCCTGGGTACTAAATATATGAGTAGCAGAAAATGCAAACTTCTTTTTAAATAGTTTTTAATTTTAAAAATCATCATCTTTATGTATTGGATTGCAACAGCCAGAAATTGAGAGGGGAGGGGCAGTAGAGAGACACTTGCAGCCCTGCTTCACCACTGAGCGATGCTTTCCTCTTTAGGTGGGGACCGGGGCTCAAACCCTGGCCCTTGCATCCTGTAGCCTGTGCGCTCGAGTCGGTGCACCACCACCCGACCTCGGAAATGCAAACTGAGAAGGTTGAGTGACAACTTACACATTGTCAGACTTTGCATTCCATGACTATAGTAGGGTCCGTTTAAGAAGCTCCATCAGCTCCCAGAGAGAAAGGAGGGGAAGGAGAGGGATACATGGAGTTAGTAATGGCTTGGAGGGGAAGAGAGGGAGGGACCTGGGAGAAAAAGGGGGCATCTATGTACAAATGTAGACCGATAGTCATAGAGAAGATGGTTGGCCCATGTCTACAACCTTGGGGGGAACTGTGGTGGACTGCAGTGGGGAGACTGAAGATTCAGAACTCTGGTGGTGGGGGAATGGTGTGGAATTATACCCCTGTTGATATGTGATTTTGTAAATCAATATTAAATTGCTAATACAAAAAAAAAGACATCTGAATTGTAATAAAGTCATTGCAAGGGTTTGACTGTCTTTTGTGTTCAAAGGGTCATTAAATTTTGTGCTAGTGCATAACCTTGAAGAGGTCATTTTATGTTTGGGCACACCTGGTTAAGTGGACATGTTACTATACATAGGACCTCGGTTCAAGCCTGTGATTTCTTCCCCACTTGCAGGAAGAAAGTTTCACAAGTGGTGAAAGGAAAGTGTCTCTCTCACCTTGTCTGTCCTCCTTACCTTTCCTTTTCTTTCTACCCTATTAAATTGATTAATTAATTACTTTTATTAAATCCCTATATTCTAGTAAATAATTAGATTTAACTCCTATTCTTAGGTTACTAATACGTTATTTTGAGTCTAAGTTTTCTCACAAAAGGAAACTTAAAAACGGTTTGCCTTTTAAGGAACATTTGTAAGTCATTAGATAACTTGTAGTGCACTAAATCTAGTTATGCAAACAAAATTATTTATTCATCTTCTTTTTCAAACCAACCCAAAATACTCAAGACATTAACTATTGAGGTTTATTTTTCAAAAGGAAAAAGTATTTTAAAGTGACTATGGAATGTTTAAGTAAATATTTTCCTCAAAGGTTTGTTGTATAAATTAACTTGAGAGATATAGGTAAACATGTAGACCGTCTGCAAGATTTTAGGAGGTAATTTACAATTTCCTCTGATTTTGCAAAACTCTTTAAAATACACAAAACCTTCTGTGACTTCCTACAACACTGCTTTCCCGAAAGGCTCTATGGACTGCTGATAAAACAATCAACAACAAACACAGAAATCATTGGAGAGACTAGACTTCACAAGTGAGTTTATGATTCAGAAACCTTTTCTATGATGATTCATAATGTCCTGTTGAGCTGTGAGGAGATTTTCTGGGGGAGAAAAAAAAATCACATTTCCTTTGGGTAAAGAGCTCTGATCTGGAAAGAGCAGAGAGAACTGCAAGTGTGAACAGCTCGACTAACTGACCTGGACAAGCATCATCTTTCGCTTCTTCAAATGTCTGTTGGGAGGATTCAAAACCAAAGTGGAAATTTAATAAAAGTGAAAATTATGGTCGGTTAAGACCTCTTGCAGAATCTGGGAGGGTCTAATGGTTTCTGTATAACCACAGTGCTGACTTAGAAAAACCAGAGCCACAGCTGCTTTATGATATGTAACGTGCCTTGTACACACACACACACACACACACACACACACACACACACACACACCAAAAAAAAAAAAAGCAGATTTCCAGCATGTTTAAGTCTTATGAGTCTACTGAGTAGGTTCTGAACATAAAATTGGCAAGGTAGCCCACATCTCTTATTGAGTGATGAAACTGATAAAGATGAAAAGTAATTTAAGCAGGAGGTTACACTCACACACTAAGCAAGCATGCACTTCATACTCCTGCATACAGCTGACTCCATTCAGAAGATGAGAACAGGGAAAATCGATTCTTCTGATGTACTAAGAATATCATGCTCGGACCACTGAATTCCCGGCTTACCTGTGAATATCTCCACTTCCGGCACGTAGTCGCGACTGGTGGAGGTAAACCTGGCCAGACGTTTTCCAGCTGTTGGAGGATCAAGGCCTGAACATCCTCTGCCCTGTGCTCCAAGTATGCCAATCCAAACGGGACCGTAGTGTGAATCACAAGAGAGGGTCCAATTTCCGGTGAGTCTGGTGGAAGAGCAACAAAGATGCACCTTAGAGTGGACCACCTGGAAGTGACTCTCAGCATTTCTATCCAGAATTTTAATATTATTTTTATTGGTGATTCAGTCATGATGAACAAGACTGTAAGTTAATGGGAACAATTCCACACGCTTCCCACTGCCAGAGTTCTGTGTCCTGACCCCTCCTCTGGAAGCTTCCCTATTCTTTATCCCTCTCTGGGAGTCTGAAACAAAAGACTTCAGAACCGACCTCAATAATCAGATGGTCAGTGGAGAGGATGCAAACTGGGATACTGAGACCTGCACTAGGCTTGTTCAAGCTTCCTTGAGGAAGTTCGAAAGCCATCAGGGGAGGGGATGGGATACAGAGTTCTGGTGGTGGGAATCGTGTGGAGTTGTACCCCTCTTATCCTGTGGTTTCTGTCAGTGTTTCCTTTTTATAATTAAAGAAAAAAGAAAAGAGAAGGAGTGTCGTCTACAGCCATACCACTCTGAACCCACCTGACCTGGCCTGAGAAAGAAAGCTTTAGCAGGTGTTTCAGAGAATAGTTTGCAGTTCTTGCTAAAGAACCCAAAAATGTCCAAAGGCGCAAGAGGTGCCGCTGGCCTACACAGACATGGGTCGGGATATTCCTCTTCTTCTGGTCATGAAATCATGAGCACTTCAGGGAAGAATCATTTCTTATATGTATTCTATTATCTGAAATTCTGAGAAGCAAGAAGAGGTTTTTCTCTCTAGGGTGGGGCTCACTTTCCTGCATGCTTCTCCCAATTCACATCAACTGATACTGCATCTGATGATACCAAGCCAATCCATAAAGCCAGCACCACCTGGCATGTTGCACTTCGGATTGTGTCCAGAGACATCAGGAGTGGAATGTCAACCCTTCAGCTTCATTACTCTGGTGAGACCTTTCCCAGCTCATAGGACTCATTAATTCCATTACAGTTGGTACACATTTTAACAGGGTCCATGAGATAGGGAATATGTACATGTATCCAGAAGTTGGGGGAAAATATATACCTTAAAGAAAAAGTACACAGTAGTTTGCAGTGAGTCAATAAATGTAGTAAGCAACCAGAAAGACCTAAAAAGACACCATAAAGTAACTAATGAAATAGTTTCTACTTAGACCTCGATACCCTCCTCACCTACCTCCTATTATATGTCCCTCAACCACTCCAAAGCTAACCCTGTCAGACAAAGTAAGGACTGCAAAAGCTGAATAAGGGCGAGAGACTGGCACATTTTAATGAGCCACCCCATCAACTAGGGCCCTAGTCAGGGAGTCCTGGGATTCCCAAACAGACATGATGGGCCTAGGCCTCTAAACAGATCCCTTTCCCTATAGGACCTTGTCCTCAATGTGGATCAACAAGGGTGAGGAGTGCTCCATTCTCTAAAGGGAGGGTGGACAACATACTCTGCCTGTCACCCAAGGAAGATGGGCCCTGAGATGAGTGCAGCGTGGAATGTACCTAGCCATGACGACAGAATGTGAGCTCAGACCTCCAGGGATGCAGAGGTTACACAGGCTCCTGTGCTGAATATGGGCTCTGGATCAAACCGATGGGGTTTACAGTCAATAATATTTACATACTTTTCCCATATGTGGGAGCCACTTTCTTTCCTGAACCAGATTTCTGGCCTCTTTTTCAACTATGACACCCCCCGCCTCCAGACAATAGCTTAGTTCACCTGCATCTTAGATGTCAGGTGCAGGCAAAAATCAGGGTCATGGGCCCCTTGGACTATACCTAAAACAGACCTACTAGCTTTTTCCAAAACAGAGACCCCAAATCTTCATCTGCAACATTCCAGCCTTTAGATTCATGATTAGTCAACAATTTGTTTTTGCTTTATATCTTAATTCTTTTTCAGCCACCAGGTTCCAGATGCTACCGTGATGCCAACCAGACTTCCCAGGGCAGATGACCCCATATGTGCCCTGGAATCCTACCTCCCCAGAGCCCTGCCCCACTAGGGAAAGAGAGAGAGGCTGGGGGTGTGGATCGAACTCTCAATGCTTATGTTCAACCATTACAGAAGCCAGGCCTTCCACCGTCTACACCCCATAACAACCAGGGCCCCAAGAGGGCTAAAGAGTAGGAAAGCTATCATGGGAAGGGATGTATCAGGGGAGGGAATGGGCTATGGAGTTCTGGTGGTGGGAATTGTGCTTTGTACTGTATGCACTTAACCTTGTCTGCTACCACCCAAACCCCCCCTTTCTTTGTTTATCCATCACTCTGGATGGCCATATTTTCCTTTGCTAACAGAGGACGTGAGAAGGGAGAAGAAGAGGTGGAAAGGGAGAGAGAAAAAGAGCCACCTGAAGCCTTGTTCTGCTTTATCGCTCATGAAGCTCCCCTAGGGAGTGGAACATATGAAATGGTGATACAAAAGTTTCTGCTCTCTCCTATGGAAAAATAGAATATTCAGGTACGCACAGTACTGGCAGAAGTTGGCAAAAAACCTTTAATTTGGGATTGTAAAAGGTGAGACAATTTTCTTGAGATGAATGTGCAGAATTCAACACGGAAAGAAGCGTGAGTAACACAAGCTACTTTGTTTCCAGACTCTCATGTAACCACCAACATTTCAAGGACATTGAGTTTTCTGGTAAGGCAGACATGTTTGCGCCTACCAGCCAAGTTTGCGGTGTCGATGAAATGATGCAATGCATGATCAAGTGCTCAGAAAAAAAAAAATTTTTTTTTTGGAAACTGAGTTAAGTGACTCATAAATGTAAACTATAGTCATGAAGCTGCCGGGGGAGATGGCATAATGGTTCTACAAAGAGACTCTCATGCCTGAGGCTCCAAAGTCCCTGGTTCAACCATCTGCACCACGATAAGCCAGAGCTGAGCAGTGCTCTGGTCAAAACAAAACAGAACTATAGTAATGAGTTAAGAACCAAATATATACAAGGAAAATGTGCCCCTGGTATTTGCTTAAGTAATAGTTCATGATATACATTTTTTAATCTTTGTAAAGACTTTTTTTCGCCACTGCACTTTTCTCAGAGAATCTCGGATTGTGCATTATGTTTTCATGGAGATGTAAGGGGAAGAGAAGACACAGTGCTCTCTGCCTTTTAGAAGAGGGGATGTGACTGCAGACTACACGCAGTGAAAGCAATAGTAATAATTTCCCTACTGTTGTTACCTCACAAAATCTGGACAAATATGAAAAAGGGCAAAGAGGCCATTATTTTGAAAGCTCCATGGTCAGTCAGTCAGTATGGATGTTTTAGGTGTCACTTAGAGGGGAGCACTAAGCGGCACAATAGCTCACGTTCTTTTACCAAACACCACCGTGGTATGAAAGCTATTGCAGTCAGCCAGTCAGTTCACGGATGTTCACAGCAAGGGATGCCAGTGCTACTCATCTTCCACAAGGGAGCTAGTCTTCCCAGAGAAAGAGAAAATGACCAGCTAAGCTGTTGGAAGCAGGAGGGTTGGACTTCTGGACTGACTTCTAGGACAGACTTCAAAGACAAATGAGTATCGCTTGCATGCTGAGACTTGAGAGGCTGCAGGGAGCCCCAGCCTTCAGTTCCGGGGAGAAGTCACAGAGCTCTGAAGGCTGTGCACTGCCAGGTGCCTCTCAGTTCCATGAGCGTCTACTCCAAGGAGAGCAGTAAAGTGAGAAAACAGAAAGCTCAGAACCAAACAGTTCTTACAGGTTAGTGAAAAAATAAAACCTGGCTTTTTCTTTTAGTAGAATTATATGAAAAGTGCTGAGAATTTAGATCAACAATGTTGGAAAAGAATCAAGAGTTGGGTTGAGCATATTTTGCAAACACCTAGCATGAGAAGATGGGAAATTATACCCACGTGTCTAAACCATAATTAGTGTAAACCATTAACTCTCTTCCCCCAATGTATTATTATGATTATGATTATTATTTTACCAGGGCACTAATCAACTCTGGCTAATGGTGGTAGAAGGAATTGAACCTGGGACTTCAGAGGCTCAAGCATGAAAATCTCTTTACAGAGCCATTATGCTATTTACCCCTGTCCCTGTCTCCCAATTATTTTCAGTAGCTGTAATCTCAAACAAGTGAATTTCAGAGAAAGCTCACCTAACTGCTGAACTAAAAAATCCAAGCAAAGTTTAATTGTGACTACAGTTTGGAAATGGAACATTATTAAAAAATCAGAGACATGTTACTGGGTTTCAGAGGGTAAATTCAGTATTGTCATTATTCCTTGGTTGTTGAAAAGGTAGCGACATTCTTTTTCTTCCTCTGTTCAGTCGAGTACGTATCGATAGCACTCGGCTAATGTGGGTGACATGAGCACTAGCTTGGGTGGGGGTCAATGCTCTGAACTACAACAGTAGCTTATGGGAAATACAAGAAAAAGCTTTGAAAGAATCAATTCTCCAAATGGATCCTAAATTTTATTGTGTGGCTTAATAGTCCTAGATACATTACTAGATCAGCCATAATTATAAACATTAACAGGTTAAATTGCTTAGTTAAAGACCAAGAAAAATGGTCTTATTGGGTAAGAAAAAGTATCTATCTGCTGTTTATAATAAAATATATCTAAATGATTTTATAAAAATGTTTTTAATATTATCTTTATCTGGGACACTATATAGTTTTCCTCGGTGCGTAATAGATTGAAAACATTTTCCACTGACATTTTAAGGTGACATTCCAATGTATATTTTCTTTTTAAAATTATTTTTCACTTGATAGGACAGAGAGAAATTGAGAGGCAGGGGGAGGTAGAGAGGGAAAGAGAAAGAGAGACACCTGCAGACCTACCACAGGCACAATGGCCTCCAGGGGTAGGTGAGCTGTTATTCCTTCATCATGAAGTTTTCTTTTTTTAAAATTTTTTATCTTTATTTACTGGAAAGAGACAGCCAGAAATTGAGATTGAAAGGGGTGACAGAGACGCCCGCAACACTGCTTACACTGCTTCACCACTCGTGAAGCTCTCTCCCTGCTGGTGCGGACTGGGGGCTTGAACCTGGGCCCTTGTGCACTGTAATGTGTGCGCTCAACCAGGTGCGCCCCCACCCAGCCCATGATTCTTCTATATGTAGGTGACTTTACTGCTTTTCTCTTTGGCATTTTGTAATTCTACTTGGATATCTTGAGATGTGAACTTCTTTTTGTTTACTTTCTGAGTCTGACGATTTATTGTTGTCATGAATCTTGAGGGGTGTTCAGTTATTAGTTCCTCTTCTGTTCTGTCTTTGTGGAACTCTAGCTAGAAATACAGAAGAAATTCTCAGTTTATCTTTGTGTGCCTTGATGTTTTTAAGATCTTATATTTCTGTTTCCCAGTGCTACAGTCTACGTAATTTCTTCTGATTTATGTCTTGGTTCACCATTTCCCTACATAAGCATTTATTATGATCCCTAGTTTCCCTTTGGATTTCAAACGACTTTATTCTTCATTTGTATAAGTTCTGTTTTTTTTTTTTCAATTCCGTATCACCTATCTTATAGTTTTGTCCTAGTCACGCTGTCAATACACCCTTTTATTCCTTTAGGCAAGTTTAGTATAGTCTATTATGTGATGGTTAGTCCAAAATCTGCCATCTATAAATTTGATTCTGACTGTTGTTGTCTTGGATAGTAACCGTCATGACATTTGATTCCTTGTATGTCTGTCCTGATTTTTTTTTTCTTTTCTTGTTGTTGCTGTTGTTGTTTTTGTGTTTCCTGCTTAAGTCGATGTGTTCACAGTAACTTTATGTGGGACACTCCTTGAGACCAGAGTTTAAACAATTTTCCTTTAGAAACTTACTACATACCTTGGAGGGAAATTCTTCCCATGACTATTTTAACTATATTTTTAGAATATACTGGAAAAATAAATTCTGGCATCAAGTCTGCCTGAGGGTAAAATGTGGTTTGGCATGCCAGGATAGACATTTTCTCTCTCATTTCTGTGTTTGCTACTGTACTGAGAGTCAGTTCAATGCTGCCGCTGTGTTCTCCTGCCAGGGAGGACATGTCTGCCAGAGAGTTTCTTTAAACCGTAAGTTGTATACCTCCCTGCTAGTGCATTTTCAGATCTTGAAGAAACAGTCTGATTTTTCTCATAAAATGAGAATTATATGGAATTGTTCCCCTCTTTTCCCACAGTCGTATCGATCATTATTAAATCACTCTTAAAAAAATAATGGTCAAAATTAATTCAACATGAGCAAAGTCAGTTTACACCACAATACAGAAATAGAAAGGAGTGAGTAAGTAATATAAAAAAGACTTGAGAACTTAGTTGTTTTACTTGTAACTTCCTTATAATTGCTAGGAAAAATGTGTTGACTGCAGACATGCATCACACTGACATAAAATAGGCTACATACCATCCTCACAGAAGTACTAATTGGTATATGTGTTATATCATGAGTAAAAGTAAGAACAAACCTGACCAGAACATATCTAAAGGACACTAAGATTTAATATCAGGTCATGAACAACAAGATACATTTTTACAAAGGAGAGTTTGTCAAATAAAATAGAGTAACTTTTTTAATCTAATGACTTATATAATAATTCACAAGAAAAGAATACGAATTTTCACAATAAAAAAACTAAGGAAATAAATGATGCTTAACAACACTAAAATTGCTTACCACTATTTTTATTGGTGCAATAATATGAGAATATGATAAGGTTTAAATTCATTAGGGGAAGGAAAAACTCACATGATCATGAATAGTGAACCAACATGGGGCAGTAGGAACTCATGTCCACAGAATGTGAGCTCAGACCTACAGGGATGCAGAGGTCACATAGGCTCCTAAGCTGAATGTGGGCCCCAGATCACATCAAATTGATGGGGTTTATAGTCAACAGTATTTATACACCTTTCCCATATTTGGGAGCTACTCTCTTCCCTGATCCAGCTTTCTGGTCCTTTATGCAGCCATGACATTATCTCCCCAGACAATAAATTAGATCCACCTGCATATCAGATGTCAGGCTCAGAAAAAAAAAAAAAACTAGTATATTCATGGGCCCTTTGGAATATAACTAAAATAGGCCTACTAGCTATCTACAAAACGGAGACCTCCCCCAACACTTCATCTGCCATCTGCACTACTCCAGCCTTTAGGTTCATGATTAGTCAACAATTTGTTTGGCTCTATATGTTAACTCTCTTTTCAGACACCAGGTTCCAGATGCTACCATGATGCCAACCAGACTCCTCTGGGCAGACGACCCCACCAGTGTGTCCTGGAGCTCTGCCTCCCTAGAGCCCTGTCCCACTAGGGAAAGAGAGAGGCAGACTGGGAGTGTGGATCCACCTGTCAACGCCCATGTTCAGCGGAGAAGCAATGACAGAAGACAGACCTTCCACCTTCTGCATCCCACAATGACTCTGGGTCCATGCTCCCAGAGGGATAAAGAATAGGAAAGCTATCAGGGGAGGGGATGGGATACGGAGGTCTGGTGGTGTACCCCTCCAATCCTATATTTTTGTCAATGTTTCCTTTCTATAAATAAAAAAAAATAATTAGAGGACGGACAGATGACAGACAGCTTCACTGGGAGACATAAGATACAAGTATCCAAGACATGAAAAGAATAGCGCCACTGGCCTGAAAAAGGGTTCAGAAACAGAAAGTAATGGGAGGGTGGTAGGTGGCCTTGGCAACAGGTGGTGATCCAAGCTGCCTGGCAAGCCCATTCTGCCCTTTCAAAGGTAAAACATCTTTTCAGAAGGGAGACAGAACAGGCGTGGAACAGCAGGTTTTGAAATGAAAGAAAATAAAACTCAAATTGCTAAGTTCTGCCCCCACCCCCACCCTTTCTTGTTGAAAATGACATCTAGTTCTTCCTAGAAAACTATAATATGCAGGGCCGGGCCGGGGTGCACCTGGCTGAGCGCACATGTTACAATGCACAAGGACCCGGGTTCGAGGTGTCTCTCTGTCTCTCCTCCTGTCTATCCCCCCCTTTCCTCTCAATTTCTGATAGTCTCTATCTAATATATAAATAAAGATAAAAAAGAATTTTAAAAAACCTGTAATATGCCACCTAAGATTTACAGAAAATTCTGGGATGCTGCTTCTCTCCCCGGAAAAACAAAATGCGCTTTACTTTGTGTGAAAGGGTCTGACCTCTGGCTCTCCTCTCAGTGCAGTTTTGGGTGAGTTCCCCAACCCCAACCCCACTGCCTGCCTGTGAGACTCCAGGTGGGGCTCCGTGTCTTTTCAATAACTTAGGTCAATGTTGCCCACAAGTCTGGAGACAGGATAATTGCTACAATGAAATTCTTAGGACAAAAAGCCTTTTCAATGCCTGTTTTAAATGAAGTGGAATAGAATTTCTCAAAGTCCCTTGTATTAGGCTACACTGTATAACTCTAAAGGGAAGATGGGGCATTAACTCACCTGGTACAATTTGTGCCTTGCCATTTCTGAAGCCCTGGGCTACACTTCCCCCACACCCCCAAACCTCACAGGAGCACCCCTGCACCATGGAC
Source organism: Erinaceus europaeus (assembly GCF_950295315.1). Taxonomy (NCBI): domain Eukaryota; kingdom Metazoa; phylum Chordata; class Mammalia; order Eulipotyphla; family Erinaceidae; genus Erinaceus; species Erinaceus europaeus. Next base: position 2,239,560 of record NC_080162.1, on the reverse strand, counting down.
TGTGAGCAGGACCAGGGACAGGGGAAGCGACTCAGAAGAAAAGCAATGCCGTGAGGTCTCCCCTTTCCTCTGTCTCTCCAGCCCCCACCCCTTCAATCTGTCTCTACTGGAAATGACAAGAATGAAGGAGTCAGCCAGGCTTGCTAGAATCTTACAAGAACAAGGCCAGGGGGGGTTAAAAATAAAGACTGAATAAATTTTTGTGTGTTTTTAATCTTTGACTTAGATATGAATTTTTTTTTTCATAAGAAAAGGCTATTCAAGCACCATGAAAGGGTATAAATATTGCTTCTATTTCAGACCTGGCAGTAGCAGCCAGGACAATGACTGGCAATGATGCTTCATGTATCCTCCCAGAAAACTTTTTCAGGAACCTGTGTCCTCTTTCTTCCTTAAGTGGAAAACCAATCTTGCTCTTCCCACTGTGCTTGTCCCTTGTTTCCATGAACCTAAGGCATGCAGCTTTCCGCCAGTCTGTGAGGACCCACTTACGTCCATAGTATGGAATCACCACACTTTATTAGCCAGCCCTCCACGGGGAACGTCTGGTTTTATCTACTTTGTTGCTATAACAAGCAAAGCTGTGAAGAGAAAATCCATCTGTATGTCTTTTTTTAATTTTTTAAAATTTATTTTCCCTTTTGTTGCCCTTGTTGTTTAACATTGTTGTGGTTATTGATGTCATTCTTGGTGGATAGGACAGAGAGAAATGGAGAGAGGAGGGGAAGACAGAGAGGGGGAGAGAAAGATAGACACCTGCAGACCTGCTTCACCGCCTGTGAAGCGACTCCCCTGCAGGTGGGGAGCCGGGGGCTCGAACCAGGATCCTTACACCAGTCCTTGTGCTTTGCGCCACCCGCGCTTAACTCGCTGCACTACCGCCCGACTCCCTACATTGTTTTTAGCTAGCTGTGACTGTGGTGTTTTTTTCTCATACAAACCCAATCTGTTTATCATTTTCCAGTCGTTTGTCTTTTTCTTGTGGCTCTGACAATGACAGCAGCAAGCTCAGGATTACTATGCAGATGAAGTTCACAAAGAGTGAGTGGGGCCAGTCTGGGCACAGGAAGTATCTGTCAAGTGCCCTTCAGAAAGCCTGGCTATGGAGGCTGCTCTTACATGTCAGGGGATTAGAGTTTCTGAGGTTTTGGTGAACCTTCATCCTCACCTTCCAGTACACTGCTCTCTGAGATGATGCATCATGGGAGGAGGGTCCATTGATGACATGGTATTTTAATTGTCTAATTACTTGTCTGTCTTCCCCTAGACTGAAAACTAACTACCTTATTTTATTTATTTATTTATTTGTTTGTTTGTTTGTTTACTTACTTTTTGGTGACCTGGCACCTTGCACACACATGCTTTCACCACTCTTAGGCTACTTTTTCATTGAGACAGAAACACAGAGAAAGGTGGTGGGGGGAAAAGAATGAGAGAAAGAAAGAAAGAAAGAAAGAAAGAAAGAAAGAAAGAAAGAAAGAAAGAAAGAAAGAAAGAGAGAGAAAGGTAAAGAGAGAGAGGGAGAGGAAGAGAGGAAGAGGGAGAGAGGGAGCGGGACAAAGGGAGGGAGAGAGACCCTAATACTGGAGCTTCCTCCGTGTCAGTCACGACCATCTGGTGCTAGGATTCAAAGCTGGCTTGTGCCTGTGGTGAGCCAGTCGCCCTGTCTAGGAGCTAAGCCCCAGCCCTGCTCCCTGACTTTACCCACCTGGTCTTAGAGTTCTACACTGCTGACAGGACCCTCAGCTTCTGGTGCCGGATAAATGGTGACACTTTCTGGTTACTTATATGCACAGGTGCATGAATAAGCAGCAGGTCTGTTCTCTACGTGCATCTTGGTGTCTGGGAAGGAGTCGAAGGAGAGGGAGCTTTCTTCTACTGAACAAAGAGAATTGGCAGCTCTGGTGGACAAGGCAAATGCACATTTAGAACCCTAAAGCATTTAATATCCAACTAAATGACAACACTGACTTCTATTGTGACCCTAAGAAACTTTTCTGTCGTTGAGCTAGAAATACATAATGGAGAACTAATACACCAATTATTTTATCCTTTCCTTGTTCTCAGACTTGTTTATTCTAGCCTGGTAGGTTGCCAGTATATCTGTGCATGTAAGCATTTGCCATTTTAAATAAAGACTGTGAAGGGGACTTCTAAAACTGACATACATGTATGTTTGTAATCCTTGTTATCCCAAGCTACATATGTTTGGATTTCTTATGTTTCTCAAGACACACAGATATCCTCTAAACAATTCCTTATAAGATAACCAGGCTCGGGAGTCCAGCAGTAGCACAGTGGGTTAAGCGCACGTGGCACAAAGCACAAGGACCGGCATAAGGATCCCAGTTTGAGCCCCTGGCTCCCCACCTGCAGAGAAGTAGTTGAAGCAGGTCTGCAGGTGTCTGCCTTTCTCTCTCCCTCTCTATCTCCCCCTCCTCTCTCCATTCCTCTCTGTCCTATCCAACAATGATGACATCAATAACAACAACAATAATAAGTACAACAATAAAACAACAAAGGCAACAAAAGGGAATGAATAAATAAATATTTTTAAAAGAAAATAAATAAAATTTTAAAAAAAGATAACCATTCTGATAGACACCGAGATAAATATAAACAATCATGTAGAACCTGTCACAATGAATTAAAAAATAAAATGAAAATTCCCCCTAAAGCTCATACATCCAGCTTCAGAAAATGTTTTGCCTCAGCTCCAGTGTAAGTAAACGTATACAAATTCAGGAAATAATCTTTCAGTAAGCAATGAAAAATGGTTCACAGAAGAGTGAGAGCTGCCTTCTCTAGCCAACTGAGTCAGAAAGAGTCATTACCTGTAATGTAAACTGCTTCTGTCACAAAGTCCACGTCACATATTCCCATGATGCCTGTGAATGGTGAGTGCTGGAGGCGTTGGGGTTTAGTGGGAGGGTAAGAACTGCATCTGAGCTGGGCTACTGGAGAAGGTTTTCTATTGATTAGAAGAACATCCTTAAGTCCTGAGAGTAGGGTAGGTGGAAGGGGATAAGGTGGGGAGCCAAATCTTCAGTAGAGATAAGACTTATTAATGGACAAGTGGGTCAGTGGAAAGGGTTGACTTATGTAGAGATGTGTGATGGCTGGCAGGCCTGAGCGTGGGATCTGGCAGGAAGTAGTCCTGGTTCTAGGAATAAAACTATATATATATATGGCCGTTTTCTCCTTCTTTGTCAGACACAGCACCAAAATGCTTGGCATTATTGGTAGCACAATGAAAGAATTCAGTCCAGGAGAAGGAAGAGGCAAAAAACAAAATGACATAGACTGAATAAACCTAGGCATCTTCTATAATCAATATAGAAATTGTCTGTTTTGGCTTAAACCATCAAATCTGTTGTCACTTGAAACTTGACTAATTCCAAATGTAGGAAGTATCCCACACTATGTCGAGCATATGCAATTCTTATTTCTACAAATCCTCCTTCCTTTCTTTCTTGTATTCTCCTACTGCCTGCTTTTAATCTTACTTTATATCTCCAGTAGACAAGGAGGATTCGATTTGACTGGTTTCTTTAAAAAGTATGAAGTCATGGGTCCTTGTGATATACCTAAAACAGACTTCCTAGCTTCTTCCCACTCAGAGACCCCTAATTTCATCTGCTTTATCCCTACCTTTGGGTTCTTGTTTATTAAACAATTTGTCTGCTTTCTATCTTACGACCTTTCAGCCACCAAGTTGCAGATGCTACCATGACGCCAACCTGTCTTCCCTGGGCAGGCGCCCTCACCCCATGTGTCCTGGAGCCTCCCCTCCCCAAAGCCCTGCCCCACTAGGGACAGACAGACACAGGCTGGGGGTGTGGACCCACCTGCCAACACCCATGTCCAGTGGAGAAGCACTGACAGAAGCCAGAACTCCCACCTTCTGCTCCCCATAGTGGTCCTGGGTCAATACTCCCAGAGGGGGAGAAATGTCAGGGGGAGATGAGCAGAGGGCTCTGAACTCCAACTCCATCAGGAATGGCAGAGAGAAAAGGGAAAAGGAGGGACATGTAGATATAATAATAGGTGTAGGTGTGACTTGGAAAGGAAGAAAAGATGGACCTAAAAAACAAAAAGGGCTAATAAGGAACAGGAAAGCTATCAGGGAGGGGATGGGATACGGAGTTCTGGTGGTGGGAATTGTACCCCTCTTATCCTATGGTCTTGTCAGTGTTTCCATTTAATTAACTGATTAATTAAAATAAAAAAGAGTCAAAATTGAAAAAAATAGAGCAAATATATAAAAATATAGATAGATAGTTGCAGAAATAATTAACCCATATCTGCAACCCAGGCCACGTGACCCCTGGGAGAAGCTTGGTTACCCAGTGTAACGCGTCTTCTCTCTGTATAGCTACCGGCACACAGTTCAGCTTGGAGCAGTGGAGCTTCAGAGATAACAACAACAACCAAAGTCACACTTTGCTTAGTTTTCTAAGTCTCTGTTTCCTCATCAGTAAGATGGGGATGAACTCCCATGAGGGGTCAGGGGCTTGTACCTCAGGCGTGGTAATGAATATGTCCCAAGGAGGGGTCAGCAGCCAGCTCTCACCTAGACTGGAGACCTGATTCATGCAATCAGCTATAGTTATTAAGATGGAAATTCTCATCTTTTTAGATAACTGGCCTCTTCAGAGGGAACATTTCTCGAGTATTTGCACTTTGGAAAACCAGGAAGGCACAAAGTCAGACTCCACGGTAAAGACAAACCCTTGTGGGTCTGCAGAGTCTGGGCACTCAGAGAGCTTGATGTCAGCCACACTTTCTCGTCAGCCAAGAACACGTGTTTGGATCCATTCACCCCACCATTGCTTTAGTGTTTCTTTATTTGCCTTTCAAAGGAGCACACATGACTTTGTGAGGCTGATCTTTTAGTGGATTCCTGTTAGGCAAGTTAAATAAATAAGGATGAACCCCAAATCAGAGACTCGTTCTCACCTTCTTTGAGGGAACATCAATGGTCTTGGGGTTTTCCTTTTTTTCTTTTATTTCTTTTTTTTTTTTACTCTTTTAAATAATATAAATTGTTCTACCCCTATAGCTTTTACTCAGTGATTGCTAACGACCTAGCTAGGATTACTGGGCACAGGAGAAGGTGATGTGTCGTGGAGATAGACCCGCACTTCAGTTCCTCAAGCAATCCATTGCCAAGGTTTGAAAATACAGATACTTGACAATCTGCACAAACAGAATAATAAGGGGGAAAAGAGAACATTGTTGGAATGCTGCTTAAGGAATTCTAACTTTTTATTATCAAGCTGGAATAAGTTTTAATATTCCCTGTTGACTGTAGGCACCAGGAGAGATATATTATTCATGGAAACACCCAGAAAAAACACAGGCCCCATAGATAGAATGTGATAAATATTCACTGAATGTGTAGTTGATGAATAACTTATGGAGACATGAATAATTCGGGGAGCAGAAAGAACATACATCTATTCCTCTCCTCATGAATGTCACCCCCAACAGTCAGCTTCCAGGTTCTTGTTTTTCAGTTTTAAAAGGAAATGTGGCATAGGATTCCTTTAAAATGTCCAACACATGGAGAATATATAGAAAAATCATCATCAAGTCACTAAGAAATGAGGACTTAGTGAGGACGCCAAGCCGAGAGAATGTCCACTTGGCCACCCAGTGGTTCAGGTACACACTCAGCCTGCCCCCGCCAGGCACTGTGGAGGGGAAGTGCAGTGCTATGGTGTCCACCCTATGTCTTTGATTCTTGCTTTCTATTAAAAAAAACATGGGAGTCGGGTGGTAGCGCAGTGGATTAAGCACACGCAGCGCGAAGCACAAGGACCGGCCTAAGGATCCCAGTTTGAGCCCCCAGCTCCCCACCTGCAGGGGGGTTGCTTCACAAGCAGTGAAGCAGGTCTGCAGGTGTCTTTCTCTCCTTCTCTCTATCTTCCACTCCTCTCTCCATTTCTCTCTGTCCTATCTAACAATGATGACGTCAATAACAATAACTACAACAACAATAAAAAAATCAGTTCCAAGAGTCAATTCCTAGCAATAAAAAAAAAATAAACAAAAGCAGAGGAAGAGAAAGTGAATGAATGAACGAATGAGTGAAATGAAGATTTTGTTTTACTGATTACAAAAATTCTTTGTAGAGAGTTGTCTGACAGAGACATGAGAGTAATGTACTAAGGATCACAACCAAGTTGGAAGTCATCATGAATAAGGAAAATTAAAATTTATGAAAATAATTTAAATTTTTTTTGGTATTTTCTGTATTTATTTGTTGGATAGAGACAGCCATAAATCAAGAGGGAAGGGGGAGATAGGGAGGGAGAGAGAAACAGAGAGACATCTGCATCCCTGCCTCACCACCTGCAAAGCTTTCCCCCTGCAACTGTGGACCTGAGGCTCGAACCTGGGTCCTTGCAATTGGTAACATGTGCACTCAGTCAGGTGCACCACCACCACCCGATCCAGCTTTTTAAAGTTGAAAAGAATATGCTCTCCAGTGTACCGTTTCTTTGACTATCTTTGTTTAAGTGAGGAGACATAGGGGAAGCTATCTGCACATTTTCCATTTAGGTCAAGGCTGTCCAAGCTGTCATGTCTTCTCCCTTTCTGTTGCCACACAAATGTCCAGGGCTCCTGTTTCAGTTGGAAGAACTGACAGAGAAGTGGGCCTGTCCAGTCTGCAGGAGACATCGCATAAGCGACACAACATTCCAGTCACAAGTTCAACTTCCCTCTCTGTTCCTTGCATGAAGTCTCCAACAATCTTGGAGATTCCGCTCACGGCGGCAAAGGAGCCATACTTGTGACTGCATATGGGTCCTAAGGCTTGTTGGAGAGACGTCGACTGGTTGGCTAAGACCACCCAAGTTTCATGAAAACAACTATCTACCCCAAGACATAAGGTGGTTTTCATTCCGTTGCAGCTTTACGGGCACTGCTGAAAGGAAGGAAGAAAGTGTTTAAAGTGCTTTAATTGGGTCCTACCTATATCCTAAAGCAAAGGCTCTGCTCTGACTCACCTTCAGTGACCCAGATCTTCTGCGGCTCTTTTGCCTGAAGATGCTCTGGTGCTCTGATAACAGCCCACTGTTGGTATGCATGAGACCCCTTCTGTTTCATTTGGTTTAAATCCCCCCTGCTTAACACTATTCTATTTACATAACCACTTCATTCTATTTACATAACCACTGTTAACAAGTTCCATCCTCCCTCCAGGGCATTTGTGGTTCAGTGATAGGGTTCTCACCTGCTCTGCCCCCTCTTTGTCACACTCTGATTTTCACCAGTCACTTTTCTCTCCACCCTCTCTATGTCACATCCTGTTTCCACCCTACTTGGCAAGTATATTTAAAGACAGCATTGTGAGTTTTACAGTACCTTGAGTTTAGCCTAGCTCGTCTTAGATTGTGCTGCGTCCTGCATGAATAAAGAGATATTGCCTACAGCTCAACCATGAGTCCCTGGTCGTCTGTTACCCGCCCGTGAAGCTAGCCCGGCGAAAACAACATAGTCTGTCGAAAACAACAGCCCATTTGAAATGCTCCTTCAACACTCACAAGCAGTAAGCAACCATCCTTTCCTGTGCACCTTTTTTTTTTTCACATTTTAACTCTTCATAATTTTCTTTTCTAGACATAAATATGCCCATGCCAAAATATTCTTTCTTATTTCTTTATTGGGGGATTAATGGTTTACAGGACACAGTAAAATACAATAACCTGTACATGCATCACATTTCCCAGTTTCCCACATAACAATTCAACTAGGTCCTCCTCTGCGATCATGCTCCAGGACCTGAATCCTCCTCCCTCTCCACCCCAGAGGGAGGCTTTTACTTTGGTGCAACACACCAGCTCCAGTCCATGTTCTACCTAGTGTTTTCTCTTCTGATCTTGTTTTTCCATTTCTGCCTGTGAGTGGGATCAGCCCATATCCTTCCTTCTCTCTCTGACTGATCTCACTTCACATGACACCTTCAAGCTCCATCCAACATGGGGGGTACATATGTGTTTATTCCAGCTTGCCCATCTCTATGCTCTGTCTTAATTTTCCTGAGTTAACGGTCTTATGGTTGGACTCTTTGCCAACATAGGGCAAGGGTTTCCTCTCAAGCCAGTACACTGACTTGTTTCTGAGAGTATCACTTTGTCCCTGTAGTTCTATGACCGGGTTCATCTTTAGACTGTCAACTGTTCAGAAGGATTGTGTGAAGCAAAGAGACACATCTCTAGGCTGGAGAATTTGATCTAAAGCTTTTCTCTGGTTCACTGGGCTCCTGAAGATGAGTTTTTGTCTCGATGTTATAAAATGTTGGATGTGAAAGACTGAGTCACATCACATGGTAATTTTTTTTAATATGGGGTTTTGAAAATATTTCTGGTCCTATGCATAGAGGAGATTTGCTAGTTAACTATAGATGTTCTTATTTCCTTGACTACTGAGACCAGTGGGATTATTCTTCCTGTTACATTTGGACAAAGAAGGGAAAGGGGTTAAATCTGGGCATTTTGGCAAAAAGTTCTTAAATAAAAGGTACTATTATATTTATGATATTGTTAGCAACTCCTGAAAAAACACTATTATGAATATAGGTAGTGAAAAACGGGAAACAGTACATTTTAATAAAAAAGAGTGGACTAGATTCAGTTGAGTTCTAAAAGGTCATTCCTGATTAATGTTGATGCACAGAACATCAGCAACAAAGAATTCACTAGTATAACAGAAATATAGTTCAGTAAGGAAAACCATATTTTAAATTCACTGATGCTTCATTCTTACAAACATGAATTCGGAATATTTTATACAGAAGAAGTCTCATAGTCCCATGGTTCAGTTATAAATATTAATGGAATTTTAGTAGATTCTTTGCAGATCTCAATGTTTAATATTCATTGCTGTCACATGGGAATTCAGTGTCCTGTCAAGTACATGTGAGTTACCCTCATTACCTAAATGAACACACATATGGAAGTCTGGGGGAGCAAGGATAACTGAGAGTATGGGGTCCACATATGAACTTAGAGCACTTATCAAAAGAGCCTTGTTGCTCACATAATAACAAGAAAGTCATTGGCAACGAACTAGAGGACTCTTCAAGATAATTAACTCAGTAGTGTCACATCTGGACAAAATGATGAACTGGTGGTTCCGGACCGAGTTAAGTGAAATAAAGTATTTATGAAACGCAATGAAGTGATTTTCTAGGATAAGATTCTACAAGTCAGATTTGGAAATCTACTCTTGAACTAGTTTGAAGTCTTTAATTTGTTGACAACTGGCTTCATAAGGTCTTACTCTTTTAAAATATGCAGAAGAGAAGAAAAAAGAAAAAGCTGTTGGGAGAGGTAGATACATGGCACAGGCACCAAGCCCCAGCAATAAACCTGGTGGCAAAATAACATAAAATAAAATAAAATAAAATAAAATAAAATAAAATTTCCTTTCTCTGTTAGGTCTGGTTCGAACAGTTTGAGATAAATGATCTCACTTAATCCTTATAACACTTTTGGAAAATGTTATCAGTATTATAGTATATGTGAGTGCAATTAAGTGTGATTAAGAAATTTATGACCACAGATATTATTTTTATGACAACAAAATAGTAGTACTTAAACATTTTGAATCTAGAATGGCATCAATATGATAGAGGTCCCATATAATTCTAAGTGTTAAAAAACTAAGTCATGAATGACAGAGTTCACCATGTTACTATAAGCTTATCATTTATGACAATGTTCCTGTGCAAGATATGATTTCATTTCACTCATAATTCCAGTGTGATACCAAAAATAGGTGACTGACCAACTGTGGCAGAGAAATGGCACATTTGCTTAACTCTTCACATGTTTTCTAGGTTACATATCTCAGCTGGAGCACAATTGGTCTTTACCCAAGTATCAAAAATAATTATCTTTCACTAAGAGAACAGTGGGGTTCTTTGAAGTATAAGCTTGGAAATCCAGGTCTGTTACAGGGAATCATTGGAAACAGATGTCTAGTCCTTACAAACCACAGTAAACATGTTACCGACAAGAGTGTCTCTTTGGGAAGAGGGTTTGAAAAACCCCTCAGGTTTGACTGGCGATACCTCTGATACTGTGTATTCCAGAATGTCCAATGTTTTAGGGCAGGTACAGAACATCAGAGAGAGCTTTCTGATCATTCTAATTGGATAAAAATCTCACAACTTTTTCTAGTGACTTTCAAAGTCAGCAGTAGAGAGTTCACTAATTTGATATGATTTGAAAGGCAGTGGGAAAAGATAGCTAGATAGTCTTGAAGGTAAACAGTGTGCTGAATAGTCCTCTGTCCTTTCCTTTACCTGCTAAGTGGGTGACCCATGCTGAAGAATTAATTAATTCTCAGTTTTGTTTCAGAATTTGGAGAAGCATCCCAGAGCTGCACAGAAGTCATGTAGTTCAGCAAAATCTGTTAAGCACTGGATACAGCCCTTCTTTTTGTAAAAAAAAAAAATATATATATATATATATATATATTTATTTTTATTATTGGATAGAGACAGAGAGAAATTGAGAGAGAAGGGGAGACAGAGAGAGAGACAGAGAGATACCTGCAGCCCTGCTTCACCACTTGTGAAGCCTTTACCCAAGTAAGTGGGGGCTGGAGGTTTGAACCCGGGTCCTTGAGCATTTTAGCATGTGCGCTCAACCAGGTGCACCACCACCTGGCACTGCCTATTCTTCACTCAATATATTGGTACCCATCTCTCAGCTTCAGTATTTATCAGAATAAAAGGTACCAACTGAGAGCAGGTATGATGATGAATAATAGCATGCATTTCCTTGAAGAGAGAAAACTAATTCTCACAGGAGCAGTAGTGTCTGCAAGCAGGGCATACAGTTCTTTCAGCCAGGAGATATTTAGATGGATCTGAGAAGGGATTCCTGACAGCAAGGAGAATGATGAAGTCTTTTCTGAGGGAGCTCTAGGCAAAGGAGAAGGCCCATCACTGGGATAGTGTTATGATCCCCGATAAAAATGGACCAGAATGAAGACTTGTCAAGCTCTCATCCAGCTCCATGAGTCTTTGTGTCTCCCAGGACCCAAGGCTCACAATTCTGTCTGTTACACACTTTTACAAGGCTGTTCTCAACTTGCAAAGGGTTTGCGATGCATCCAGAATGATGAAAACCAGGCACTTGGCTGGGAAGCAGAGCACTGCACATCATTTTTGAGACCTGGCATGCAACCCTGAGTGTTGACAGCTTCACTTCAGACTGCAGTCAGGACTTTGAGATCTTCAAAACAGTTCAGCCCCACAGTCTTTTCCCAATTTCCAGCTTTCTTGACAGACTGATATGGTAGCAGGAGTTATAGAAATTTAAATCTCTGGGCTTATTTTCTTTGAGGTCTAGAGAGTGATAAGTTATTTATCTATTTATTCAAAACTAAAAATCTTGCCTTGCAAGAATAACCAAAAAGAGTCCCACAAAAACTTTTGTAAATATTATAAGTTACACACAATACTCATCATAACCACAAAACAAAATGTAGCATGAGACAAATAGGGAACATAGATACAGTAGGCAAAACCATCACAGAAAACCATCCACAAAATGTAACAGACAAAAGCAAATGAGAAAGAATAAACAAGATCATACAAGAACCTTGAAACAGAAAGCAGAGTGACTGTACGTAAACTACATTTATCGTTAACTACCCAAAGTATGAGTGGCTTAACCTCAACAATCGAAAGACTGAGAGTGACTGAATGAATAAAAAGCCAGATTCACCTGTTTTAGGTCTCCAGGAAATGTGTGAAGGAAAGAAAAGCAGAAGCTCCAAGTGACAGGCTGGAACAAGTCATTCTGTCTTCAGAGAAAACAAATGTTCAGGCAAAGCAGGTGACAGGAGACAGTGAGGGTGAGAAGCTGTAACTTGATTCAAGGAAGGATGTTTGTCTGTCTCCAGTCACTGGGGCATGGCATTGCCACTATGAGTCTACCATTATTAGCAGTTCTTTCTCCCTTTCTTCCTTCCTCTCTCTGTCCCTCCCTCCCTCCCTCCCCCTCCCTCTCTGTTGGGTTGCTTCTTGGGGGAGAGAGAAGAGACCAGGAACTTGTGGTGGAGCGGGAATGCAAATCTTTATTCAAGCGGAAGCCCCAGAATTGGGTGTGAGCACAGCGGTTCAGGCCACATGGAGCTAGCAAAATGGCCACCTCCCACTATGCCCACCAGCCTTTCTCCAGGTCGGATCACAGAAGAGAAAAAAGCAAAGAAGAGCAAAAGCAGAAATAGAAGAGGCTTTTATAGGAGGATTCCAGAAGTGGCGAGTCAGGATGGGATTGGCTAGGAAAGGGGGTGGAGAGAGGCAAAAGGCATGTTGGGAAGGTGGAAGCCTCCTTAGCAACTGTTGCAAAGGTTTTAACTGAATTAGCAATACCCTGAGGGGATAACGTGGTGGGATCTGTAAATAATACTTGCATGGAAATAGAGTGGTTTGTGGGCCCTGCCAATGTTCGACCACATCTGCACAACTTCCCAACACCTCTCTCTCTCTCTCTTCTTTCTTTCTCCCTTTCTCTCATTATCTCTTTCTTTGTTTCCTTTTTTTTCCTTTTTTATTCCATAAGACAAAGAGAAATTGAGAGAGGAGGAAGAAATAGAGGAGTGAAAATAGAGGAAACAGAGAATGAGAGACACCTGTGACCTGCTCTGGTGCTTGTGAAGTGTCCCTCCTGCAGGTGGGGAGTTGGAGGCTTGAAACTGGGTCCGTGCACTTAGCACTGTGTGTACGTAACCAGGTGTGCCACCATCCGGCCCCCAAAATAAGGTTTTCAAGCAGATGGGTGGCTTTTCTAAATAGTCATCAAGCTACATCTTTTTGCATTGGAACTAGCCTGATGAAGCCATAGAGTTTCTATCTGATTTCTTCATAGATATCTGAAAATAACAAATGCCTGGGCTTTCTTGATTTACACAATTTGCCACTGAAAACCTTCCATAGATTTAAAACAACTGCACAATGGAGAATCATCCTGAGTTTGTAGGGAGTGGGGTGAGAATGAAGTGGACTCTACAGAAAACAAGGTACAACTTCACATAGTAGCAGATAAACTCAGAGCTGGTAACATCACTCATTGGTGAGTCAACTGCTTCACCATGTGAGCAGACCATCTTCAGCCCCCACCACACTGAAGGATGCTCTGCTGATTGCTCAATCTCTCTCTCTGTCTCTCTCTCTCTTTATGCCTCTATAAAAATAATATAAGTTCAAATCAGAGTTTCTTACTATCTCATTTTATTTTTTCCTCTTTTCCCTTTTTCCATTGTTAGGGAGCCAAATCTACTGTCACCAACAGATCTGGATCTTATGTCTGGACCAATATTTGGTCACCCTGACATCATCTGTCCACATTAACCAGACAGTCCAATATCAAAGGGTAAAATATCACTGGGTGGTGGGAATGGGGTAGTCAGGCACGAAGGTAGACCACTAACAAGGAAGAGATCTGAAGGCTTTGGCATTTAAGTCTCATTTCTAAGTGTGCGTACTACAGACAGCTGTAATTTGGAGCTGTTTATATATTACAGAAATTCCAGACAGCTGCAGACTAGAAACTTTCTTTACCCTTTTGATCATTGCTTCTTGGGTAGATACTTCATGACTAATCTGTATCTATTAAACTTCTTAGAGGCCTCCAAGAGAAACTTCAATAACAAGGTGTTCTGAAGTTTCTGATTTACTCATGGATTTAAATGGCCCATAGACCTACTCAATTAAAGAAAGATGATTATTGAGTTGTTGTTGATATATAAGAGCTCATTATGTTGTAGAGAGGCAGTACGGTTTTGATCACAGAGGTGAGCTGATGTATGTTGTGTAGACCAGTGCATCCATCCATCTATATTTGCGAGGATTCCAACTTAACTCAAAGTCACTAGGCCAGCAGAGCCTTGTTGATATATTTCTTGAAGATTTTCCCAGCTGACTAAGACTTCCTGGAACTATTTCATGTGGGCAGGTGTTTCTTAGTTTCCAGCACAGCACCTCTGGCAACACAAAACTATTTGATACATATCTGAAAATGATAGTCCAACCGAATGAACTGAAAATGGACATATTTGTAAATTATGTTCTGAAACTTTCATAATGTATATTTTTCCCAGTCACATACTCTGTAAGGAACTCTTTATTGATTTAGCCATGTTTTCACTGTCCCTTCATCTTGGCATTGAGATTCAGACCGAGACGAACGTACTTGGTCAGTGGGACAACAAGTGTTATCTTGGCTGTAAGTCTGTACCATTGAGGACAGATTGACAGAAATACCAGAGGCTGGAGGGGGATGGGTGGTTGCACACCCAGTTAAGCATACCCAGTTAAGTGCACAGAGTACTAAGCACAATGACTGGAGCCGGGATCCCAGTTTGAGCCCCAGGTTTCCCACCTGTAGGGGAGTTGCTTCACAGGCAGTGAAGCAGGTCTTCAGGTGTCTATCTTTCTCTCTCCCTCTCTGTCTTTCCCTCTTCTCTAAATTTCTCTGTCTGTCGTATCCAATAAGATGGAAAAAGTGGCCTCCAGGAGCAGTGGATTCATAGTGCCAGCACCAAACCTCAGCAATAACAATGGAGGCAAAAAAAGAAAGAAAAATGACAAGCCACAGGCTGGAAGGTAACTGCTGTTTGTTTTTACTTCATGTGAAAACATTCTCCTCACAAAATGAACTGACGTATATCATTCTCTAGAAACCAGTAGAAATAGCTAGTCTGCTTCATGATTTGTACCTGCTAATGTACATGACAATATATAAATATTTATTTATCTATTATTAATCTTTATTTATAAAAAGGAAACACTGACAAAAACCATAGGATAAAAGGGGTACAACTCCACACAATTCCCACCACCAAAACTCCATATCCCCTCCCCTGATAGCTTTCCTATTCTTTATCCCTCTGGGAGTATGGACCCAGGGTCATTGTGGGATGCAGGAGGTGGAAGGTCTGGCTTCTGTAATTGCTTCCCCGCTGGACATGGGTGTTGACAGATGGATCCATACTCCCAGCCTGTCTCTCTTTCCCTAGTGGGGCAGAGCTCTAGGGATGCGAGGATCCAGGTCACATTTTTATTTTTATGTGCATGCACGCCCATCTATATACTGACGTATATCAAATTTATACATGATTCACATACATATTTTTTCTTATTTTAATATTTATTTATTTGTGGGGGTTAGTGGTTTAAATTGGATCGACCTTCTCGTGGTGCATCTCATGAGTACCCATTCATTGGGGAAACTGACGATCCTTCCTAGCCGACTGAATCCACATGGATCCCAGTCACTTTCAAAGCCAGCAACAAGCAGCTCCTGACAGCTTTCAACCTGAAGCTGTTGACTGGCTACGGAAGAAGGGCAAACACTAGAAGAAGAAGAAGTGGTTTACAGTCAGCAGTAAAATACATTAGTTGATATATGTTGTAGGGAATTGTGAGGATACGGTACAGCTTGGCGGGACCCCCCCCCCCAATTGAAAAGTGAAGGCCTGAGGGGCACAGCCAATCCTATCAGTCTCTCTCTACTAAGAGGTTGAGCAAGGGAGTACAGGGCCTCCAGGGTCTGCCCCATGTTGTTAAAAATTCGGTGGCTCCTGCCGGCCGGTCTAGCTTCATGGGCGGGTAACAAAGACGCAGAGACAACGGCTGGGCAGGGAAGCTTTATTTCTTTATTCAGGAACAACGATTCATAAACTAAGACAAACTAATCACCAAACAGAACTCTGCTGTCTCTTTGTGGTGGCACAAGCACTCTCTCTTACTCTGGAACTCAGGAACTCTGAAACTCTTCAACTGTGGAACTCTCTCTTACTCTCGAACTCAGGAACTCTCCAACTCTGGAACTCTGAAACTCTGGCGGGTTTTCTAGGGGCAGGGCCAAGCGGGCCCGCAAAATTAACAGGACTGATCTAATTCTCTTGGTGGGGGAGAACTAGAACCCAATGTAAAGCATACAACAATTCCCCCTTTTCTTTTAACTAAATGGCTACAGTATCAAGGGTGTGGGGTGAACAGAAACATATATCACACAGGCATTTTTAAAAAAGAAACTGGCACAAACATGGAGAAACATGCAAGCAAATAACAAGAACCAGCGTGTTGCCAAGGGAAGGCCTGAGGGGGCCATATCTGCCTCTGTGGGCTAAACTTTATCAGCTTAAAAAAACATTTCTTGCCTCTGGGGGGTGTACTTTCTTTGACGGGCATTTGCATGGGGGCGGGGAACGGCCTAGAGTCCCAAAGGCAGCTGGCTGCAATTTACTTACTATGAAACAAAACTTGTTATTAGCATATCTACTGCATGATCCAATGTTTCTAATAGAGAAGGAATTTGAGACTTTTACATATCAACGTCTTTTAACCTTTTGTTACACCCATTCAAGATGGAGTCACATTGTACTCAGGAAAGGAAACCTCAGGCATGAGAATAATTAGCATAGCCATTGTGCGATCTACCATTTCTGATAGAGAAGGTAATGGAGAGTTTTACATATCAACAAGTCTATTTAACCTTTTGTTTAGACCAACTTAGTTAAAATATATTGATTGTTAACTAATTTTTACCTCAGACTTTAAATGTAAGTTAATTTTTATCTTTATGAGAATTACGTTGAAAACCTTTTTTATTTAACTTTGACTAGTAAGAATTTAGCCTTAAAGCTACTGTTTACCAAACTTTAAACATACACATAAACATGGTCATTAATACACGAGGAGAGAAACCTTTGTTACGAAGACATGTCATTTTAAACACGAATTTAAATCTGTACTGTCTTAGTTGTTGGGGGGGGGGTTCACCATCCAGAGGTGGCTTTCCGCGCAGCTTTACTTCTAGGAATTGTAGGTTGTGATCTCTGCACAAATCTCTGCGTACTCCAGCTTGTCTGTCTTCAGACCGGACCGGCAACTGGAGATCTCATGTGCCCAGTTTTGGCAGGGAGCCCGAGGGTCCGGGAGGCCCGGGATGGTTTCAGAATTTATAGCAAGAGGGCAGGCAGGCCTGATCTAATTCTCTCCGTGGGGGAGAACTAGAACCCAATGTAAAGCATACAACAGCCCCACCTCTCAGCCTCCCTGCCTCACAGTAGCCCACTCCCTTATTATCTACATAGTCATTGTTTTCCCTGAAAGTCCCCTCCCTACTTCCCCACCTACTCCATTCCATTGATCGTATCTGATCTGTCTTCTCTCTGCCCTCAGGACCCCCCCTCTGGCCGCTGGTTACTGATAACCTTGCTTTCTCGTTCCTTTAACTGATTAAACCTCTTGCTCAACAATTACTGGAAAAGTCCTGACCCTCCCTCAGACCCTTTGCCTCCCTACCATATACGGTATACACATGTCACTTCCTCCCTACCATATACGGTATACACATGTCACTTCCTCCCTACCATATATGGTATACACATGTCTCTTCCTCCTGTGACCCTTTATAAACCCTGCTTTGCTGTTCAATAAATGGATTTTTGTGCACGACACATTCCCCTGGTGATCTCTGGTGGTGCCTCTTGCTACATAGGGAAAGACCCAGCCACTCACCCCTGCTGCCCCGGAACATTCCTTCTGGGTCCCCCGCATCTGTTGTACAAAAGAGCTGGTAAGGCCTAAAGTTTTTGCCTGATAAGAGGCCTCCCTACCAAAGAGTCCGACAACATGTGTAACATTTCTCAGTTTTCCATATAACAATTCAACCACCACAAGGTCCTCCTCTGCCATCATGTTCCAAGATAAACCCCATAGTCTTTTACTTTGGTGCAGTACACCAACTCCAGGCCCAGTTCTGCTGTGTGTTTTTTCCTCTGTTCTTGTTTTTCAACTTCTGTCTATGAGTGAGATCATCCCATATTCATCCTTCTGTTTCTGCCTATCCCACTTAACATGATTCCTTCAACCTCCATCCAAGATGAGGTGAAGAAAGTGAATTCATCATTTTGATAGCTGAGTAGTATTAATATGTAGACGACAACTTTCTCAGCCACTTGTCTGTTGTTGGACACCTACCTGGGTTGCTTCCAGGTTTTGGCTATTACAAATTGTGCTGCTAAGAACATATGTGCACACAAATCTTTTTGGATGGTTGTGTTGGGTTCCTTAGGGTCTATCCCCAGGAGAGGAATTGCAGGGTCACAGGGCATGTCCACTTCTAGCCTTCTGAGAGTCTCCAGACTGTTCTCCACAGAGGTTGGATCCACTGACATCCCCACCAGCAGTGCAGGAGGGTCCTTTGTCCCCACAACCTCTCCAGCATTTGTTGCTGCTACCTTTCCTGATGTATGCCATCCCCACGTGACTGAAGTAGCATCTCATTGCTGTCTTTATTTACATTTATCTGTCACTCATTGACTTGGAGCATTTTTTTCATGTTTGATGGCCTTTTGGATCTCTTCTTTGGTCAGTATTCTGTTCATATCCTCTCCCCATTTTCAGATGGTGTCATTTGATTTTTTGTTGCTAGGTTAAGTGAATTCTTTATGTATTTTGGTTATTAGCCACATGTTTGATGTATGATATATAGAGATCTCCTCGCATTCTGTAAGAAGTCTCTTTGTTTGGATGGTGGTTTCAATTTGATGTAGTCCTGTTGGTTTATTTTTATTTCATTCTTCTTTGTAACAATGGATTCTTATAATTGAAGATGCCTTTAAAATTTAGCTGCTTCACTAGTATTCCTGCTTTTGTGCATCAGTTGTCCAATGAGCCATGTTCACTATCTGATACGCAGATATGTATTTCTATTGTTCATCAATAAATCTTGGCATGTGGTAAAAATTTAAATGGAATAGAGTTCTGCCAATATTTTCCTCTAAGTAGCTGACAGTTTCTAGTCTAACATCCAAATACTTTATACACCTGGAATTTACTTTTGTGAGTGGTGAAATGTAGTGGTTCAGATTCATTCTTTTGCATGTTTCAACCCAATTTTTCCAACACTGTTTGTTCCTATACACTCTTTTAATGCTGAGATAGCATCCCAAGATTTGTTGTTATTATCAGTATGACAGTCTATGGCATCACTGTTATAATGCAAAAGATATTTATAGTTCATACTTAACTTCTATACAGCAAAACATTCTCACTTCTTGAGCCTAAGTCCTTCTCCACCATCATGCACTAGGACCTGAAAGGCTCCCTTACCAGAACACTTTACTTTTTTACTGTGAAGACAGGGGTGTCTCTCAGTGGTAACAAGCCCTGGGTTTGATATTCACCACCATAAAAACAAAAAACAAGACTTGATTTTATTTTTAAAAAATCATTGGAGGGTTTTAGAACTAGATTCTCAATCTACATCAAACTCTGATGTCTCCCTATGATGTCAAGCTTACTGGAAATTGTATATACCTATGTTAAAAATAATCTTTCAGATTGGCTCTGGTTCTAACACCACCTAGTTTTGACGTATGTGGAGAAAAGCTTCGCTCATTTCTAAAAGACCTCAGGTCTTTTCTGAGCTCTAACCCTAACCCCACCATTTCATATGGGGACTATTCCAGATATCATACACACACACACACACATGCACACACACACGCACACGCACACACACACACTGGTCATAGGGTATGCCTCATATATGAACTATTGACATGGAATAGTAGTCATTAAGTGCTCAAATTTAACATTCCACAATCAAATATGCTTGGGAAATTCTAGAGTTAATGAAGTGAGAGTCAGTCTTCTCTGTAGAAAAGTTTTTAAATAGGGAAACATGCCATAGGAACTGAAAATAGAAGCAATTGCCAATGCCCATGCTCAGCAGGGAAGAAATTACAGAAGCCAGACCTTCCACCTTCTGCACCCCAAAAAGAATTTTGGTCCATATTCCCAGAGGGATAGAGAATAGGGAAAATTCCAATGGAGAGGAGGGGGCATGGAACTCTGGTTGTGGGAACTGTATGGAATTATATCCTTTTTATCTTACAATTTTGTTAATCATTATTAAATCACTAGTAAAAATTTAAAAAATATATAGATCATATTGGCAGCATGTTGCTAATTTATTTGATGCCAGACTTCTTTCTTAAAGAGCGCTTTAAGAATATAGTTTTCCATTGTACATTTTGTTCCATTGAACAATAGTTTAAATGTCCTGAGTGATATACAGAATTATTGGCACTTAAATCTGGGCTGCAACTCTGTCCTTTGCCCAGAGAGTCTGTGGCTGTGCTTTTGGCTTTCTGAATGCCCTGCCTAGCCACAATGCCTGACAGATGATCACTTCTTGGCCTCTTTCTGGCTTGGGACACCAATCCTTTATCATCCGTTGTCTTCAAAATTTAACAGCACATGGTTATTTTATTATTATTATTTTCATTATTGTAGACCCAACTTTGCTTCAATTTGTCTATCTTGTTGTTCTATCTTGACAGAATACAAATGTTTCCCCCTCATTAGCTGAATGTATTTATCATATTATTAGCTCACCAGTAGACAAAATATTCCAAATAAAAGTTGGATGTATATTTGTGTTAATAACAGAAAATGACAACTGTTACTGATCTACTTAAGTATCAGTAACACACAACAGAGTCCCATTTTATGGACAATTACACTATTTGTACTCAACCATACATACTTAGCACCCTAACTCCAGATAGTGAGAACACAGAGTTATGATCATTAATATAAAAATATTTGGGGGGGCAGCAGTAGCACATCCAGTTAAGTGTACATCTTACCAAGCACATGGACCTGGGTTTGAGCCCCCAGCTCCCCACTTGCAGGGAGGATGCTTCACGAGCAATGAAGCAGGTCCACAGGTGTCTGCTTTCTCTCTCCCTCTCTATCTTCCCTCCTCTATCAATTTCTCTGTTCTAGCTAACAAAACTTAGAATAAAAAAGGGAAAAATGGCCACTGGGAGCCATGAATTCATTGTGTAGGCATTAAGCCCCAGTGACAACCTTGGTGGTGATTAAAAAAAAAAAAAGAAGAAAAAGGAAGAAAGAAATATTTTTGTATTTCTGTTATTTATTTCTTTAATTCATGTGAGAATTTATTAATATATTGTTACAGTAATTTGAATTTGCATCTTTGTTTTTATAAATTGCTATTGCACAGTGGCTGATTACTTTTCCCCATCATCTCATTTATTTTATACAGTTCATTAGTATTACAAGAAATGAAACTACCATTTCTTCCTTTTCTGTGTGTCTCTCATAGAAAAAAAAACACTTTATTCTGAAAATATAATCTTTCATCTGATCTCAAATAAATAAAACCAACTGACTATTGAAAAGGCAACATAAAGTTATTCCATGTGGTTTTAAGGTATTTTCCAAAACAATTTGGACTATCCATTCTTCTCTCTTGATACCAATCTTAGTCACATTCAGTTGCAGTGACTCTGCTTGCAAATAATGGCCATTATTCATTACCTACCCAGCATCCCTTACTCCTTACTTTCTCTCTATCAAAAATATTTGATTTGTGTGTCTACTCTTCACATATGTAGGACATAAGAGTTAATTCTGCTGGGGGATTCCTCAAAAGATTTTTTGATAGAGGGATAGAGATGGTAAGTAACAGTTCTTCACCATGTTGCTGAGTCTAGATGTGACTATAATAGTTACTGTCTGAAAGGTAGTAAGATATAAAGCAGGACAAATTGTTTGATAAACAGGAACCCAAAGGTAAGAAAAGAGCAGATGAACTTAGGGGTCTTTGTGTGTGAAGAAGCTAATTGGTCTATTTTAGGTATGTTCTAAGGTATCCATGGATTTAGTGAGTTTTGGCTGAGCCCAATAGCTAACATGCAGGTGGACTAAAAGTGTTGTCTGGAGAGATGGTGTCAGAGATGAGAGTAGGGCTAGAAAGCTGTATTAGGGCACAGCATAGTTATCAAACACAAGGAAAGTATATAAATTCTATTAACTGTTGCAGTCACTACTAGGATGCCATCCCTGGACAGGCAACCTCACCAATGTGTCCTAGAACCTCCCCTCCCCAGAGCCCTGCCCCACTAGGGACAGACAGACACAGGCTGGGGGTTGTGGATCCACCTGCCAACACCCATGTCTAGCGGAGAAGCAATTACAGAAGCCACAACTCCCACCTTCTGCTCCCCATAAAGATCTTTGGTCCAGACTCCCAGAGGGATAAAAATAGGGAAGCTTCCAATGGAGGGAGTGGGAACTGCATGGGATTGTACCTCTGTTATCTTACAATCCTGTTAATCATTATGAAATCACTAATAAAAAATTTTTTAAGTAGTTACTGTGACCTTGTTTACTTGACCAGTCTACTGAGTATGTCAACACCAAGAGTGAGGGGGCACAGAGAAGATTAAATCCAATGTCTCTCAAGATATTGATCTGCTGCTATGCTTCTAAATTCTGCTTCTAAGACCCCTTCTGTTACATTGCTTGAGGCTGTGGTCTATTTACATAATCAATGTTTTACCTTGGTCCCGCCCTGCCTGCACGGTATTGGTTTAATCTCCACTGGTTAGATGGAAGCTTTCTATGTTCTGTTGGCACTCTTTTTTTTGCTCCACCCCGTCTCCTAGTCATTTCCTTTCCCTTGTCACTTCTGGTGAAGAGATGCATAAAAGGTGATGTATCTGATTAATAAACGAGATACTGCTTCCCAGCTCAGCCATGAGTCCCTGGTCGTCTGTGTCCCGCCCGCGAAGCTAGACCAGCATTGATCACCTGACAAGTGATTCTGATGTTCTTTCTCTTAGAATATAAGTCTGTCCACTCAGGCTGCTATAACACAGTACCACAGACTGGATAGTCTGTTAGTATAGATACTAGCCTGAAGATTCCTCAGGACATTGGAAATGTATCTACCATAATTTATGGTGATTTTTCTCTTACAGATATATCTAGAGATGTCAAAAAACATCCAAAAAGCTCTATGCAGATTTATGTTCACAGTAATATTAATTGTAGTATCCAAATTTGGAAACAACTTAAATATCTAGGAATAGATGAATGATTAAGAAACAAGAAAGATTAATGGGGGAATCCTGAGATTCCCAAACAGACTTGATAGGCCTAGATCTCAAATACATACCTCTCTCCATTGTTACTGGTCATTTCTATCAAGAACAACACAATAGACCCCTTTGTGGGCCCATATAGGACCTTGCCCTCAACTTGGATCAACAATAGTAGAGAATGTTCCTCCTCTAAAGGGGGGATGGACAACATAATCTATGCTACACCTGAGGATGATAGGTTGATATTGGGGCAGCTTGGAATGTTCCTACTCATGACCACAGAATGTGAGCTCAGATCTACAGGGATGCAGAGGTCACACAGGCTCCTAAGATAATTATGGGCCCCAGATAACATTAAATCAGTGGGGTATATAGTCAACAATATTTATACCACTTTCCCATATTAGGGAGCTACTCTCTTCCCTGATCCAGCTTTCTGATCCTTTTCCCAGCCATGACATCATCTCCCCAGACAATAACTTGGATCCACCGGCATATCAGATGTCAGGCTCAGGCAAAAACACTAGTATAGCTACAAGTTCTTTGAAATATAACTAAAATATGCCTACTAGCTATCAACAAAATGGAGGACCCCCCAACACTTCATCTGCACTATTCTAGCCTTTAGGTCCATGATTAATCAACAATTTGTTTGGCTTTGTAAGTTAACTCTCTTTTCAGCCACCAGGTTCCAGATACTAGCAGAATGCGACCAGACTTCCCAGGACAGACAACCCCACCAATGTGTCTTGGAGCTCTGCTTCCCCAGAACCCTTCCCCAGAGAGACAGGCTGGGAGTATGGATCAACCTGTCAATGCCCATGTTAAGTGGGGAAGCAATTACAGAAGCCAGATCTTTCACCTTCTGCATCCTACAATAACCTTGGGTCCATACTCCCAGAGGGATAAAGAATAGGAAAGTTATCAGGGGAGGGGATGGGATACGGAGATCTCGTGGTGGGAATTGTTCGAAGTTGTACCCCTCTTATCCTATGGTTTTTTCAATGTTTTCTTTTTGTAAATAAAAAATTAAAAAAAAATAAACAGGGAAGATTTATTTCTTTCAGTTGTATAGGCTAGGTAATTAAAAGCCACAGTGCCAATGATTTTGGTTTCCAGAGAGGTCACTATTTCTGTTTCTTGCTGTCTTGTGGTCTTTGGTGTACACATCAAGATAGGAAGAATTCTTTCATTCTTCTAGTAAAGTCTTACTATAATTGAATGGGGGATAATGGTTTACAAGACAGTTTTCACAGGTATGAAGTATCTTTTTAAAAATTTATTTATTCCTTTTTGTTGACCTTGTTATTTTATTGTTGTAGTAATTATTGTTTTTGTTATTATTGTTGTTTTTGTTGGATAAGACAGAGCAAAATGGAGAGAGGAGGGGAAGTTAGAGTGGGGAGAGAAAGATAGACATCTGTAGATCTGCTTCACCATCTGTGAAGCCACTCCCCTGAAGGTGGGAAGCTGGGGACTCGAACCAGGATCCCTACCTGCTGCGCTACGCCCAACTCCCAGGTGTGAAGTTATTTATCTCTCTATGGCAGGTGCCTGCATACCAACCCTACTACCAGTTGACATTTTTCCTCACCACAGTTCACTGAGTCTCCAAAGACTTTTAATCATCTACTAGCTACCTCGCTAGAGTTCCTGGCTCTGTTGTCATGAAAACATAGTTCATGTAAAACACCTCCTGTATTTTTGCCTTTCTTTGGTCTTGATGTCCCATCTAGGATTAAGGTCATCTGGTACTCACTCTTCTTCTGGTTTTTCTCAGTCAAGATGATTCATTTGAGTTCTATGCAGTATGGAGCAAGGGGAAGACTCCATAATGTCTTAGAATTGAGTAACGTTCCACTGTGCATATATATACCACCCATTTCTTAATCACTCATCTGTTCCTAGACATTTGGGTTACTATGACCATAGATGTCCATAGAGCTCTTGAGATATGCTTTTGTTTTTGTTTTAATCTCTGGATAGATCCCTAGGAGAGAAACTGCCAGAAATTATGGTAGACCCATCTCCATTGTCCTGAGGAATCTCTAGACTTACCCACAGACATTGGGTTAATTACATTTCCACCAACACTGTGGAAGAAGATTTCATTTTTATAAGCATCTTATGATTCCAGTATATCTAACCTTCTGTAAGTCCCACCTTCAAATGCAATTACACTTGAGGTTAGTGTTTAAACATATGAATTTGGGGAGGGGAGATACAATTCAACCCACTGTAGATAATATAAAAATGCTATCATGTTTTCTGAACAAATTTGAATTGCTTATTTCATTATATTTCATTGAATAAACTCTCACATATATCATATTTTATGAATCAATACACAAAGGACAATGTCTAATTCATGGTATAGACCTTGAAAGATGTAGTGTTATTTCTCTTTACACAAAACAAAGCAGTTAAAGAATTAAAAATGGTCAGTCCATTTCCGTTACAAAGTATTTCATGAACTATTGATTGTATATATATGTAGTATCATGTGAATATAAACAGTCCAGCACACGGGGAGTTTTAAGTTATAGAAGAAACATTTTTTTTTCTAAGATCAAATACTCTGATAGAACATCACATTCTAGAGAGGTCTCACTATCATGAAGTTCTGGCAAGCCAAGTGATGTTGGCTGGTGATTTTATCAAGAAAGACTTGTAACTAATGGCTTGATGAAACCATTAGTGCATGGAAAACACTGTAACAAATTGAACTGACTGTTCCTTTCAGGAATTCAGTTGTTTTTGTTTTTGTTTTTTGATTTCTTTATTGGGGAATTAATGTTTTACATTCCACAGTAAATACAAAAGTTTGTA
This sequence comes from Erinaceus europaeus, assembly GCF_950295315.1. Taxonomy (NCBI): domain Eukaryota; kingdom Metazoa; phylum Chordata; class Mammalia; order Eulipotyphla; family Erinaceidae; genus Erinaceus; species Erinaceus europaeus. Next base: position 2,213,772 of record NC_080162.1, on the reverse strand, counting down.
CATGCATAACATTTCTTAGTTTTCCATATAACAATACAACCCCCACTAGGTCTCTGTCATCCTTCTTGGACCTGTATTTTCCCCCCACCCACCCCAGAGTTTTTTACTTTGGTGCAATACACCAATTCCAGATCAGGTTCTACTTGTGTTTTCTCTTCTGATCTTGTTTTTCAACTTCTGCCTGAGAGTGAGGTCATCCCATATTCATCCTTCTGTTTCTGACTTATTTCACTTAACATGAATTTTTCAAGATCCATCCAGATGAGGTGAAGAAGGTGAAGTCAGCAATTTTTATAGCTGTGTAGTATTCCATTGTGTATATATACCACAACTTGCTCAGCCACTTATCTGTTGTTGGACATCTGGGTTGCTTCCAGTTTTGGCTATTATAAATTGTGCTGCCAAGAACATATGTAAACACAGATCTTTTTGGATGGGTGTGTTGGATTCCTTAGGATATATCCTCAAGAGAGAAATTGCAGGATCACAGAATAGGTCCATTTCTAGCCTTCTAAGAGTATTCCAGATTGTTCTCCACAGAGGTTGGAACAATTGACTTTCCCACCAGCAGTGGAGGAGGGTTCCTTTGACCCTACAACCTCTCCAGCATTTGCTACTGTACCCCTCTCCCCATTTCAAGATGGGGTTATTTGTTTTCTTGTTGTTGAGTTTGGCAAGCTCTTTATATATTCTGGTTATTAGCCTTTTGTCTGATGTATGACACGTAAAGATCTTCTCCCAATATGTGAGGGCTCTGTTAGTTTGGGTAGTGGTTTCTTTTGCTGTGCAGAAGCTTTTTAATTTTATATAGTCCCATATGTTTATGCTTGCCTTAGTTTTCTTTGTAATTGGATTTGTTTCATTGAAGATGTCTTTAAAATTTATGTGGAAAAGTGTCCTGCCAATATTTTCCTCTAAGTATCTGATAGTTTGTGGTCTAACATCCAAGTCTTTGATCCACTTGGAATGTGTTTGGTGAAATATAGTGGTTCAGTTTCATTCTTCTGCATGTTTCAACCCATTCTTTCCAACACCATTTGTTGAAGAGACTCTGCTTTCCCCATTGAATAGTCTGGGCACTTTTGTCAAAGATTTGATGTCCATAGGTGTGGGGGCTTACTTATGGGCTCTCAATTCTATTCCATTGGTCAGTATGTCTATTCATATTCCAGTACCAAGCAGTTTTGATGACAATGGCCCCATAGTACAATTTGAGATCTGGGAGTGTGATGGCTCCATTTCTGTTCTTTCTTCTTAATATTGTTTTGGCAATTCTAGGTCTTTTCTGGTTCCAGATAAACATTTGTAACATTTGTTATATTCTCCTAAAAACGTGGATGGGATCTTGTGGGGATGGCATTAAGTTTGTAGATGGCTCTGGGTAGTATGTTCATTTTGATGACGCTAATTCTTCCAACCCATGAACATGGAATATCTTTCCACTTCTTTGTGTCTTTTTCTATTTCTTTGAGTAGTGACCCATAATTTTCAGTATACAAATCTTTCACTTATTTGGTTAGGTTTATTCCTAGATATTTAATTTTTTTGTTGCTATAGTAAAAGGAATTGATTTTTGGATTTCAACTTCTTCTCACTTAGTGTTTGCATAGAGGAATGCCACTGACTTTTGAATGTTAATTTTGTAGCCTGACACCTTACTGTATTACCTGATTTCCAATAGTTTCTTGCTGGATTCCTTAGGTTTTTCTATGTATACTATCATGTCATCTGCAAATAAGGAGAGTTTGACTTCTTCTCTTCCAATCTGTATCCTTTTAATTCCTTGTTCCTGCCTGACTATTATGGCAAGAATTTCCAACCCTATGTTGAATAGTAATAGTGATAGTGGGTGTCCTTGTCTAGTACCTGATCTGAGTGGAAATGCTTCCAGTTTTTCACCCTTGACTACGATGTTGGCTATAGGTTTGCTATATATAGACTCCACTATCTTGAGGAATTTTTCATCTATTTCCATTTTTGTAGTGATTTGATCATAAAGGGATGTTGTATTTTGTCAAAGGCTTTCTCGGCATCTATTGTTATAACCATGTGGTTTTTGGTCTTGCATTTATTGATGTGGTGGAACATATTGATTAATTTACGTATATTAAACCAACCTTGCATGCCTGGGATAAACCCCACTTGGTCATGATGAACAATCTTTTTAATATACAACTATATCCGGTTGGCTAGAATTTTGTTCAGTATTTTACATCTATGTTCATCAGAGATATTGGTCTATAGTTTTCTTTTTTGGTTGTATCCCAGTCTGCTTTTGGTATCAAAATGATGTTGGCTTCATCGAAGCTGGAAGGGAGTATTCCAGTGTCTTCAATCTTCTGGAAGACTTTTAAAAAGAGAGATATTAGTTCTTATTTGAAGGTTTTCTAGAATTCACTTCTAAAACCTTCTGATCCATGACTTTTATTTTTAGAAAGGTTTTTGATAACTGTTTCAAGTTCAATAGCTGTGATGGGTCTGTTCATGTTTCTATTCCCTCTTTATTTAATTCTGGAAGTTTGTAGGTATCTAGGAAATCATCCATTTCTTCCAGGTTCTCTAGCTTGATGGCATATAGTTGTTCATATAAACCTGGCATGATATGTTGAATTTCTGTGGTGTCTGTTGTGATATCTCCTCTTTCATTTCTGATCTGATTTATTTGGGTCTTCTCCCTTTTTTGTTTTGTGAGTCTGGCTAAAAGTTTGTCGACTTTGTATACTATTTCAAAGAACCAACATTTACTTTCATTGTTCTTTTGAATGGTTTTCTTATTTTCAACCCTGGCAATCAATGAGGTGACAGATGTCACAGCCAGATCACTCTCACATCTGTTTTTCTTATTTTCTGTGTTATTTATTTCTGCCCTAACTTTAGTGATTTCTGTCTTTCTGGTTGTTTTAGGGTTCCTTTGCTCTTCTTCTTCCTTCAGATGTGCAATCAGGCTGTTTATTTTCTTGTTTCGTAATGTGTGTTTTATAGCTATGAAATTCCCTCTCAGTACTGCCTTAGCTGTGTCCCAAATATTTTGATAGTTTGTGTCTTCATTTTCATTGAACTCTTGAAACATTTTGATTTCTTCCTTTATTTCTACTTTGACCCAGTAGTTGTTAAGTACTGTACTATTGAGCTTCCATATTTTGGGACTATTACTACTCTTTTGTTGATTGTTAAGTGTTAGTTTAATTACAGTGTGGTCTGAGAAGATGCTTTGGATGATTCAAATACTCTTGAATTTGCTGATGCTGTCTTTGTGGCCTAACATATGGTCTATCCTTGATAATGAACCATGTGGACTTGAGTAAAATGTGTATTACAGTTTCTAGGGATGAATGACTCTGAAAATGTCCAATAGTTCTAATTTATCTATCTCCTCATTTAGCTCCCTCATGTCTTTATTGATTTTCTGCCTGGATCTGAGTAGGATGTTGAAGTCCCCTACTATGACTGTGTTGCTGTCAATATATTTGTGTAGCTCTTTCAATGGATGTTTGATGTATTTAGATGGCTTCTCATTGGGTGCATATATGTTAATAATTGTTAAGTCCTCTAGATTGACTGATCCACTGAACATTTAGTATTGTCCATCCCTATGCTTTTTATTTTTATATATTTTAAAATCTATTTTGTCAGATATGAGAATAGCTGTTCCTTCCCTTTTTTGTGGTCCACTGGCTTATATGATAATTTTACAACCAACCTTTCACTTTGAGTCTGTGTTTGCCTTGTTGAGTTAGGTGGGTTTCCTGTAGACAGCATATTGTTGGTTTGTGTTTTCTGATCTATCTTCCTACTCTGTGCATTTATTAGGTGAATTCAGGCCATTGACATTTATTGATATCAAAGTTTGCAGATATTTTAACGCCATTCTATAGAGTTTTAGAGTGTTCTGATATGTGGCCTATTTATGGTGGTCTGTTTATAGGAGACCTTTCAGAACTTCTTTCAGGGCAGGCTTGGTGATAGTTGACTCTTTCAACTGTTGATTGTTTGAGAAGGTTTTTATGCCTCCATATAGTCTGAATGACAGTCTATCAGAATACAGTATTCTCGGTTGAAAGCCTTTCACATCGAGCACTCGATAGATGTCTTGCCATTCTCTTCTCTCTGTTTGTTTGGAGAAGTCTGCTGCTAATATTATGGGTTTTCCTTTGTAGGTGACTCTTTGTTTTTCTCTTGCAGCTTTCAGGATCCTTTATTTATCCTAATTCCTTTCCATTCTAAATATAATGTGTATTGGTGTCTTTAAATCTGGATTAATTCTGTTTGGGACCCTCTGGGCTTCTTGAACCTCTATGTCTTTTATGTTTCCTAGACTAGAGAAGTTCTTAGCTATTATGTCCTGAAGAATGCTTTCTTCCCCTCCCTCTCTTTCTTCCTATGGTAAGCAAATAATATGTATATTATTTCTTTTGACGTCATCTCATAGGTCTCTGTTTTTGTTTTCTGTATCTCTTAATCTCTTTTTAAGATCTCTACTTCTTTCTTAGTTGTCTCTAATTCTTCCTCCATCCACTAATTGTGTCTTCAGCCTCATTTATTCTATTCTCTCTGCCCTCTACTGTTTTCTGGAGTTCATCTATTTTGTTACCCTGTTCTGATACTAATTTAGCTTGTTCATCTATTTGTGTTCTTAGCTCATCTATTTCAGCTTTCAGCTCCCTAATAACCTTGAGATAATTCATGTTTTCTTCCAGAGTCTCATTTATTGTTTCTGCATTTCTGATGACAATTCTTTCAAACTCTTTACTCACTCCTGTGATTATTTCCTTAAATAGTGTTTGGATGTTGACCTCATTATTTTGTGCTTCACCCTTTGGGGGGCTTTTAGCTGGACTCTTGCCCTGGTTCATTTCTCCAATATTTCTTCTTGTTGGTTTGATCATTTTATATAGTAAGTTATGAGTTCCCTCTCTCAGTACTTTTCAAATTACTGATCACTTTTGCCTGGATTGACTTGTGTCTAAGTAAGGTAATTAAAGGGTTTACAGTTGTGGAAACTGACAGTTGTTTCAATAGTATTTTAATCCTTGAGTTGGAGCATAGTGGCTTAACAACCCCTTTTGATTTTTCTTCCCTGTAGGCTATGGGAGCCTGAGGGCTTTTAAACTGTAAGTAGACTTTTTAGCTTAATCACTGACTCCTGACCAAGAGATAAAGTAGAGTGTGGCAGAGATAATCCAGTGGTTATGCAAAGAGTCTTTCACAGACCCACTGCTAGGCCAGGGAGGTATAGATCTTCTCCTGAGTTTACTTGTTAATTCTCTGTTCCTTGGTGTCAGCATGGGGCCTCCCTGCTGCTGCTCCAGATTCTGAGGGCAGTAGCAATGGAGACTCACAGTTACATTTGTTGATTCTCAGGAGAGCTATCTCCTCCCTTCAGCTGTCCCCTTGTTGGTGAAACAGACTGGAGGTGGTGTCTCAACAGGTAAACTGCTGGACCAGCCACTTAATCTCTCCTTAAGCTTCTCTCTGTCCACGAGCCACATGTGTTTGCACTCACTGGTGGTTGGTGGGTTCCTGAAGCCATTTTAGTCCTGTCTTGTTGCGGTCCAAGGTGGTCTCCTTTGGTATTCCTAGTTGACCTCAGAAAGGAGAGGAGAAGAGAGGAGAGGAGAGGAGAGGAGAGGAGAGGAGGGAAATATAGCTGCTGCTCCGTAGCCCTGCTTCCATAAGTTGGTTTCAGGAATTCAGTTGTTTTAGATTGCTACAATTTATTCTATGAAAATCAGTTATATTAAGCATCAGGACAATCCTATAAGAACACACTTTCATTCACCTTTATGTAAAATAAATTAGTTTATGTTTATTTAAGCAATTCAGATGGGTTTTTTATAACTTCAATGAAAAAGGGAGGGTGTAGGTGTTATTCAAGTCCAGTAAAGTCCTTATGAAACACTGTACCTAGAATTTTAGTTACTTTGTAAACAAAGTAATTTTACGTAGCCTTGCAAGTAAAAACTGAATAAAATTATATGGATGGGTTTTCATAACATAGTAAAATTCACTTTTTATTACTAGCCTGGAAAATGGAAAGAGTGACATTTACCATTTTGAAAACAAAACCAATCAACACACAACCCCCACCAAGAAACAAAGGAAAGACACATTTGCATACAGATGGGTCCATATTAAACACCAGAACTCCCCCAGATTTTGAAATCTTCTGACACCATTTTATATAAACTCAGTAATACAAACCATGTGGAGAACAACTTTCTGAAAAACTCGGTGTTGGTTTCACTGAGTATTTTATTATGGGCCACATGTGATATTCAGTTTTATCTCTTGTGGCTTGGAGTTAAATGCTTGTTCTCTTCAGAATGGCAACACTCAAGGAAGCTGCATTTTTCACCATACACACTCACCACTGTCACTGTATTTAAGGGGGAAATGTAGGTACTGACCTATATCACGCTTCTTATTGTCAATGGAGATGAAGCGGATGCAGGGATTACAGCTGATGTACTGCCCAGCCCAGGGGACATCGATCTTTGTGCCGGCTTCATAGAAGAGGCCCAGAGCATAGCGGGAGGAGTAACTCACAGACTCCAGCTGTTGTCTTTGGCTCTCACTAATCACTGTGGAAGAAAAAATAGAGGCCATCAGCTGTGGAGTCATCATCTTTCTTTTCACTATATCACACACAAAACTTTTCCAAACAGTGCCACGTATGTGATCTCACAGTGAAGCTAGGAAGGTAAGGCCAAAAAAAAAAAAAAAATCAGTTCTAATTTCTCTTTACAATGGACTTTAACACAACTGTTTTCATCATGCTGAATGTACAAACTCTTTTTTTTTTTTTTTGCTTCCAGGGTTATCACTGGGGCTAGGTGGTGGCAATATGAATCCACTGCCCCTAGCAGCCAATTTTTCCATTTTATTGGGTAGGACAGAGATAAGTTGAGAGAGGAAGGAGGGAGAGATAGAAGGATAGAGAGACAGAGAGACACCTGCATACTTGCTTTACTACTTGTGAAGCTTCCTCCCTGCAGGTGGGGAGTAGGCACTCAAACCCAGATCCTTGCGTGGGTCCTTGTACTTAGTATTGCCTATGCTTAATCAAGTGCACCACTGCCTGGCCCCCTAAAGGTTCAAACTCTTGATATTGCTATTTGAACCTCTCAAGATCTGGCTCGGAGTTACTTCTCTAGCTCTGTCCTGTCAGTCAAAGTTCAGAGTTCAGTGTGCCGGGCTAGCTTCACGGCCGGAGACAGACGACCAGGGACACATGGCTGAGCAGAGAAGCAGTATTTCTTTATTCACGAGTGAACAGTTCAAAAAACTAATCTAATCTAATCACCACACAGTTCTGTCTTGCTCTCTCTCCTCCTGCTGGCAGCATCAGGAATCAAGGAAGTATGTAGGATAGGGAAGGGGCCGGGAGAAGGAAGAAACGCAAAGTAGCAAGGACTAAACCAAAATCTCCCAGAGGCAGGGGGAGTGAGACCAAACCAACGTAACAGAATGACCATGTAAATAGACCACAACATCAAGCAATGTAACAGAAGGGATCCCAGAAGCAGAACTAGAAGCAGACCAACACTGTCCCCTAGTTACTACCCTACAGCTGTCTGGCAATCTTAGAGACTCCATATTCGGAACACATACTGGGAGTCACGGACTTTGCCAAATACTTAACACAGCACTTCATCCTAACAATCACCTAACAAGACAGAGTACTGCTACCATGCTATATGTGGGCGAACTGTGTTCCATCTTTCACAGGCCTTTTAAACTATTCTATGACATAGAAGGATTTGGTTGGATGCCTTCTGTCTGCAGTGGATTATAATTCTGTGAGCACATGAGTCACACCTTAGTCATCTTGGTCATAGGGGTCTACCCTTCTCACATGGAAACCCAGGATGATAGCATAAAGGGAAAGACAGGTGCATAGAGTGAATTCCAGTGTTGGCAATAAATTGCAAATGGGGAAAGAGTGAGAAAGGAATTAGCTGCTTTGGGTTCAGACCCTGAATCTGCCACTATGATATTGGCTAAATCACATAACTAATCTGAGGAGAGTCCATTCATTTATTATTTATTTATTTATTTTCCCTTTTGTTGCCCTTGTTGTCTTTTTATTGTTGTGGTAGTTATTATTGTTGTTGTTATTGATGTCCTCATTGTTAGGACAGAGAGAAATGGAGAGAGGAGGGGAAGACAGAGAAAGGGAGAGAAAGACAGACACCCGCAGACCTGCTTCACCGCCCATGAAGTGACTCCCCTGCAGGTGGGCAGCCAGGGGTTCAAACCGGGATCCTTATGCCAGTCCTTGTGCTTTGCGCCACCTGTGCTTAACCCGCTGCATTACCGCCCAACTCCCGAGAGTCCTTTTATCTATAGGTGAAAATACTAGTACAGAAAGCACAAATCTGGCTAGGATGCCATGGAATGAAGCAGAGCACTGGAAGGGTTCACTAAATAGTTAAAATTCTATTATAGCAAAGAAACATTTAGGAAAATAGGGCAGTGTACCAACTTATGGTGGATAAGAAAGAGAATTCCTTCATTTTTTAATGATTGTTCCCCCAACTTAAGGGCTCTAGCGTATTCATATGTGGACAATATTAACCTCTGAGTTTCAGAGAAGGTCATAATTCTATGCAAAAGGCTGAGGCTGGCCAGTTCAGAAAAAGAACACACAATTTCTCACTTAGTTAAATATGAACCTAAAACAGTCCAGCCAGGCACACCTCAAAGACTGGAGAATAACTTCCCTTAAAGCATTTTTTTAAAGATTTAAAAAATACTTATTTATTTCCTTTTGTTGCCCTTATTTTTTTATTGTTGTAGTTATTGTTGTTGTTGGATAGGACAGAGAGAAATGGAGAGAGGAGGGGAAGACAGAGAGAGAGGGGGAGAGAAAGACAGACACCTGCAGACCTGCTTCACCGCCTGTGAAGTGACTCCCCCGCAGGTGGGGAGCTGGGGGCTCGAACTGGGATCCTTATGCCAGTCCTTGTGCTTGGTGCCACCTGTGTTTTACCCGCTGTGCTACAGCCTTAAAGAAGTGGCCTTAAGAAGTAGAGAGAAAGGCAGGTCAGATGTTCAGAGATGAACTTAGTCTCAGTACTGGTCCTGTCCATGAGGACAGGAAGAGGAGCCAGGGTTTGCGCACTGCAGTTATGTACATGTGTGCTGCTCCATTCTTTCCTCAATCTATAGGTCTGGTTTTCAAAGTGGATTTTGGCATAACTTTCTCTTGTGATACTGACATTATTTTGTACTGGCTCAGAAGTGAAAGACTACATTCTCTCTCATCATTTTTTATCTCATTAAAAGGGTTAACAACTAGAACAACAAATGATCTTCTGACACCTACTTACATTCAGTGTAACTTGGCCTTTGTTTTATAATTTAATTATATAAATTATTATTAATATAATTTAACACTTTTGGGGGGGCAGGCAATGACACACTTGGTTAAGAACACACAGAATTAAGCACAAGGACCCGTGCAGGGATCCGGGTTCAAGCCCCTGGCTCCCCATTTGTGTAGGGAGGTGCTTCACAAGTGGTGAAGCAGGTCTAAAAGTTATCTTATTCTCTCCCTTTCTATCTCCCATCCTCTCTTAATTTATTTCTGTCCTATCCAATAAAATGGGAAAAAAAGAGTAAGACACTTTTAAAAAATATATTTATAAAATGGAAATATTTACAAGACAATAGGATAAGAGGGGTACATTTCCACACAATGCCCACCCCCAGAGTTCCATATCCAATTTCCCTCCCTTCAAAGCTTCCCTATTCTTTATCCCTGTGGGAGTGCAAAAGGTGAAAGGTCTGGCTTAGTTAGGGCTTAATGCTTTCTTTAAAGGAGGTGAAAGGGACTAATATTGACAGCTGAGCACTTATATGGACTAAGTGGTCTTACCATGAAGCCTCTTTTTTAGTCTTGGTTAAAAAACAAACTGACAAAATTGTATATTCAGTTATTTAGTAACTGAAGTTTCTAAACTTTGTCAACCCCAGATGAAGAATCAGTTAAGCTGACAACCCAAGTGGGCCTTTCCCTCTCTCAACATGCACATTTAGCTAGTATACAGAGAAACCACCAAGTGGCAAATCCTACTGGGCAGCGCCTGGGAATGGGCACTGCCATCTACAAACAGCAGAAATCAACCCTGAACTGCTCTAGGGATTATATAGTTCACTCTGGGACAGCAATGCTTCTGACTCAAACAAATGTATTTCCTGGACATTTATTTGCAAAAAAAAAAATCATCTAAAGGTAATTTTTTTTTTTTTTACTATGATTGTAGCACATACAGGATCCCACAATCTGGTTGTATTTGTCTGAAAAGTTTAATTATGCACCAGATTAAAGGGATAGTAACCTCGGTTCCGAAACAGATATTTTAACAAGGAAATAAAAAAAATTCTTAGCAAGGCTCAGGAGATATCTCCCACGGGAGAACACATGCCTTAGCTCACATGGGCGACTGGGCCTGAGCCCTGGCACCACACCACTGGTCATGGCACAAGGTCCACAGCAGCAGAACATTGCTGTGGTCTTTCTTTATCTATTCTTCTTTCTTTCTCTATTTCTCTGTGTCTGTGATAAAAATGATTTTTTTAAAAAAAATTAACCCAAGGGGCTGTGTTCGTGCATGTATGTGCAGTATGTGAACCAGAACCACACACACACACACAATCCCTCAGTTATCTATGTGGAAAAAAATAATAAAAATAAGTTTCCATACTAATCACCTCTTTAAAAACATTATATAGCAGGCATGTTCATGGAGTGCACACACATCACTGCTCTCCAAAAACAAAATAAGAAAAGGACTAGAAAAGGACAATGTGGGTAGGAAGGAGGTGAACAACAGGGATAGAGTTGAGGGGTACAGGAGAAATAGCTTCATTCCTATTTAATCTATTTACTTATGTAATTAGAGAGAGAGAGATACAAAGAGGAATCTTTGGGAGTTGGGTGGTAGCGCAGTGAGTTAAGTGCACATGACGCAAAGTGCAGAAACTGGCATAAGGGTCCCGGTTCGAGCCCCCAGCTCCCCACCCACAGGGGGTCGCTTCACAGGTGGTTAAGCAGGTCTGCAAGTGTCTATCTTTCTCTCCCCCTCTCTGTCTTCTTCTCCTCTCAGTTTCTCTCTGTCATATCCAACAATGACAAAATCAATAACAATAACAACAACAACAACAATACAAAAACAGCAAGGGCAATAAAGGGAAAATAAATAAATAAATATAAAATAGTAAAAACAAACAAACAAACATAAAAGAGGAATCTGCAAAGACAGGAAAACAGCACTGCTCAGCTCTGGCTTATGGTGGTGCCAGGGATTGAACCTGGGAGTTGAGAGCCTCAGGCATGAAAGCCCTTTTCATAAAAATAAAGCTGTCTCTGTCCAGAGGTGGGGAAGATTTGTTTCTCCCCTCCCCTCCCCTCCCCTCCCTTCCCCTCCCCTCCCCTCCCCTCCCCTCCCCTCCCCTCCCCTCTCCTCTCCTCTCCTCTCCTCTCCTCTCCTCTCCTCTCCTCTCCTCTCCTCTCCCAGATCAACTAGGAATACCAAAGGAGACCACCTGGCACTGAAATAAGACAGGACTGGAAGGACTTCAGGAACCCACCAAATCACTGGTGAGTGCAAACACGTGTAGCTGGTGAACAGAGAGGAGCTTAGAGAGAGATGAAGTGGCTGGTAACAGTCCAGCAGTTTATCAGTTGAGACACCACCTCCAGTCTGTTCCACCAACAAGGGGACAGCTGAAGGGAGGAGAGGACTCCCCTGAGACTCACCAAGTGCAACTGTGAGTCTCCATTGCTACTGCCCTCAGAATTTGGAGCAGTGTCAGGGAGGTTCTGGGCTGACACCAGTAGACAGAGAACTAACCAGGAAACTCAGGAGAAGACCTATACCTTGGTGGCCTAGCAGTGGGGCTGTGAAAGTCTCTTTGCATAACCACTGGATTAACTCTGCCACACCCTGCTTTATATCTTAGTCCGGAGTCAGTGATTAAGCTAAGAAGTCTACTTACAGTTTAAAAGCCCTCAGGCTCCCATAGCGTACAGAGAAGAAAAAGCACAAAAGAGGCTTTTAAGCCACTGAGCTCTGAATCAGGGATTGAAATACTATTGAAACAACTGTCAGTTTCCACAACTGTGAGCCTTTTAATTACCTTACTTAGACACAAGTCAATCCAGGCAAGAGTGATCAGTAATTTAAAAAGTACTGAGAGAGGGTGTTGTTAAAATTCCAGACGGCTCCAGCTGGCAGGGCTAGCTTCACGGGCAGGTAACAGAGACACAGAGACAACGGCTGGGCAGGGAAGCTGTATTTCTTTATTCAGGAACAACGATTCATAAACTAAGACAAACTAATCACCAAACAGAACTCTGCTGTCTCTTTGTGGTGGCGCGAGCACTCTCTCTTACTCTGGAACTCAAGAACTCTCTGAAACTCTGGCACTCTTGAACTCAGGAACCCTCTCTCGGGGTTCCTTGGGGCGGGGCCAACCGGGCCCGCGAAATTAACTGGACTGATCCAATTCTCTTGGCGGGGGAGGGCTAGAACAAACCAATGTAAAGCATACGACAAGAGGGACCTCATAACATCTTATATAGAATGGTTAAACCAACAAGAAGAAATATTGGAGAAATGAAACAGGACAGGAGTCCAGCTAAAAGCTCCCCAAAGGTTGAAGCACAAAATAATGAGGTAAACATCCAAACACAAGCAAGGAAATAATCACAGGAGTGAGTAAAGAGTTTGAAAGAATTCTCACCAGAAATACAGAAACAATAAATGAGACTCTAGAAGAAAACACTAATTACATCAAGGTAATTAGAGAGCTGAAAGCTAAAATAGCTGAGCTAAGAACACAGCTAGTTGAACAAGTTAAAAAAGTATCAGAAAAGGGTAATAAAATAGATGAACTCCAGAAAAGAGTAGAAGGGAGAGAGAATAGAATCAATGAAGCTGAAGACAAAATTAGCAAGATCTAAGACAAATTAGAGACAACTAAAAAAGAATTAATAGATCTCAAAAAGAGATTGAGAGATACTGAAAACAACAACAGAGACCTATGGGATGATTTCAAAAGAAACAATATACGCATTATTGGCTTACCAGAGGAAGAAAGAGAGGGAGGAGAGGAAAGCATTGTTCAGGACATAATAGCTGAAAACTTCTATAGTCTAGATAATATCAAAGACATAAAGATTCAAAAAGCCCAGAGGGTCCCAAACAGAATTAACCCAGACTTAAACACACCAAGATACATCATATTTAATATTGAAAGGAATAAGGATAAAGAAAGGATCCTGAAGGCTGAAGAGAAAAAATAAAAGTCACCTACAGAGAAAAACCCATAAAATAAGCAGCAGACTTCTCCACACAAACACTACGGGCAAGAAGATATCTATCAATGGCAAGATATCTATCAAGTGCTCAGTGAGAAAGGCTTTCAACCAAGAATAGTGTATCCTAATAGACTGTCATTCAGACTAGCTGGTGGCATAAAAACTTTCTCAGACAAGCAACAGTTGAAGGAATCAACTATCATCCAACCTGCCCTGAAAGAAGTTCTTAAAGATCTCCTATAAATAGTCAAGCCACCATAAATAGGCCGTATATCAGAACACCCTAAAACTCTAAAGAATGGCATTAAAATATCTGCAAACTTTGATATCAATAAAAGTCAATGGCCTGAATTCACCTAATAAATGCACAGAGTAGGAAGACAGAAGAAAACACTCCAACAATATGCTGTCTACAGGAAACCCACCTAACTCAACAAGACAAACACAGACTCAAACTAAAAGGATGGAAAACTATTATACAAGCCAATGGCACACAAAAATGGGCAGGAATATTCTTATATCAGACATGATAGACTTTAAAATAGATAAGATTAAAAAATATAGGGATGGACATTACTTAATGCTCAGAGGATCAGTCAATCAATAGGACTTAACAATTATTAACATCTATGACCCAATGAGAAGCCATCTAAATACATAAAATGTCTACTGAAAGAGCTACAGCAATATATTAATGGCAACACAGTCATAGAAGGGGACTTCAACACACCACTGTCTCAACTTGACAGATCATCCAGGAAAAAAATCTGTAAAGACATAAAGGAAATAAATGAGGAGATAGATAAACTAGAACTATTGGACATTTTCAGAGTCATTCATCCCAAAAAACTGGAATACATATTTTACTCAAGTCCACGTGGGTCATTCTCAAGGATAGACCATATATTAGGCCACAAAGACAGCATCAGCAAATTCAAGAGCATTGAAATTATTCCAAGAATCTTCTCAGACCATAGTGTAATTAAACTAACACTTAACAATCAACAAAAAATGAGTATTAGTCCCAAAATGTGGAAGCTCAACAGTACATTCCTTAACAACTACTGGGTCAAAGAGGAAATAAAGGAAGAAATCAAAATGTTTTAAGAGTTCAAGGAAAATGAAGACACAAGTTATCAAAATATTTGGGACACAGCAAAGGCAGTACTGAGAGGGAAGTTCATAGCCATACAAGTACACATTAGGAAACAAGCAACAGCACAAATTAACAGCCTGATTACACATCTTAAAGACCTAGAAGAAGAAGAACAAAGGAACCCTAAAGCAACCAGAAGGACAGAAATCATTAAAGTTAGGGCAGAAATCAATAACACTGAAAATAATCAAACCATACAAAAGATCAATGAAAGTAAATGTTGGTTTTTTTGAAACAGTGAACAAAATCGACAAACCTTTAGCCAGACTTTCAAAACAAAAATGGGGGAAGACTAAAATAAATCAGATAGTAAATGAAAGAGGAGATATCACAACAGACACCACAGAAATACAACACATCATGTGAGGCTTCTATGAACAACTGTATTCCACCAAGCTAGAAAACCTGGCAGAAATGGATGATTTCCTAGATACCTACCAACTTCCAGTTATGAGGAAGTAGATAACATGAACAAGCCCATCAGAGCTAATGAGGGATGCATTGGATCGACCTTCCCGTGGTGCATCTCATGAGTACCCATTCCTTGGGAAAACTGACGATCCTTCCTAGCCAACTGAATCCACATGGATCCCAGTCATTTTCAAAGCCAGCAACAAGCAGCTCCTGACAGCTTTCAAGCTGTTGGTCCTGCTCTTTGAGTCCTCCAACTTAATGTTGAGGGGCTGTCCTTTGCCAAATGCATTCTTATTGGTCAACTGGCGATACAACATCAGGCAGATGTTATCTGCCTACAAGAAACACATATAGCAGTCGATGAAGCTGCTCGATTCACCATTAGTGGATTTGATTTAATATGCTATAATCTCCATCCTAAACACGGCCGAGCCATCTACGCCAAATCGTGTCTTGCGGACGTTTACCATACGGCCTGTTCGACCTTCTACAACTCCATTACTGTTGGAACGATTCAGCTCGTCAACGTATATAAGCCTCCCAGTGCCTCATGGGATAATGAGTCCTGCCTAGCCCGAATCACCCAGCCATTTACGTTGGAGACTTTAATAGTCATCACCAAGACTGGGGATATTCCTCCACTTGTGCTGACGGCTCTATCTTAGCCGACTGGGCTTCAGAGAATGACCTCTCCCTATTATACAATCCCAAACAGCCAGGCTCTTTTCACAGTGCTAGATGGAATAAAGACTCATCACCCGACCTGTGCTGGATTAGCACAGTCAACGGCCAAGCCTTTCCCGCTACGAGACAAGTTCTCAAGATCTTCCCGCACAGTCATCACCGCCCAGCTATCATCCACATTGGTCTCCAGCTCCCACTGATTCTGTGCTCAGAGAAACTAAGATGGAACTTTCAGAAAGCAAACTGGCGTCTGTTCAGTGATCTTACCAACAAATCTATTCCTGCAATTCCAATTAACTCTATCCCCTCTGAAGATTCCTACAGGCGCTTCCGCCAAGCCATCTTCAAAGCAGCTTCCCAAGCCATTCCTCGTGGGAGACATGCTAACTATACGCCTTGTCTTGATGCTGAATGCATCCCAACTACTAAAGCAGTATGATGAGTCGGGCGACCCAGATGTGGCTGACCATTTCATTGCCTCCCTGGATGCAGCACGCCAAGCCCGCTGGCAACAACTCACGGAAAGTCTGAACTTCACCCACTCAAGTAGGAAGGCCTGGAAGCTTCTTCACAGACTCGGTGCCAGTAGCCAACCCCCTCCCGTCTCCCATCCTCCCGTATCTCCAAACTCAGTGGCCAGTCACCTAACTCAAGTTGGACGTGCTAAGATCGACCCAGTCTGGAAAAGAGAAATTTCCCACGAGTGGTCATCCTACTTCTGGTTATCTTGTCCATCTCCAAAACTCTCTCCCTTTACACTGTCTGAACTGGAAGATGCTTTGAAGAGGGTTAAACCGGGAACAGCTGCTGGCTATGATAACATCACCCCAGAACTCATTCTTAACCTGGTTCCTGCGGCAAAGAAGTGGCTCGCTTCATTCCTGTCCCACATCTTGGAATCTGAGTCTATGCCCAAAGTTTGGCGTCGTGTGAAGATTATAGCGGTTTTGAAACCAAAGAAAGACCCAACACTGGCCGCCAGCTATAGACCAATTTCTCTCCTCTCTGTGTGTTACAAACTCCTTGAGAGGCTGCTTCTGTCACAAATTTCTCCTCTTACAGAGAAATTCCTATCACCCGCCCAAGCTGGTTTCCGTCCAGGAAGATCTACCAGCGAACAAGCCCTGGCCCTCTCAACTTACATTGAAAATGGATTCCAGAAGAATTTAAAGACAGGTGCTGTCTTTGTTGATCTCACAGCAGCCTATGACATGGTCTGGCACCGTGGTCTCCTAGTCAAGATCTCAAGATGCCTGCCTCCATGGGTGGCCAACACTATATCATTTCTTCTCCAAAACAGAAGATTCCGGGTGTATCTGGGTGACAAGTCTAGCAGATGGAGACTTGTCTCAAGTGGCCTCCCCCAGGGCTCTGTTCTGGCTCCTACGCTATTTAATATTTACATCAATGACCTCCCAGAAACTTCTTCAAGGAAGTTCATCTACGCCGATGACATCTGCTGTGCAACTCAGGCATCCAAGTTCAACATCCTAGAGGAAACACTCACGAAAGACATGTCTCTGATATCTGATTAGTGTAAAAAGTGGCGACTAATTCCTAACACTGCAAAAACGGTATCATCTGTTTTCCATCTACACCATGCCTCGGCCTCGTGTGAGCTTAATGTGCAGCTTGGTGATATGAGAATCCAGCATGAAGCCCAGTCAGTCTATCTTGGCGTTACTCTCGATCACACTCTGTCATTTCACGAACATCTCATAAAAACTGCAGCAAAGGTGGGCATGAGGAATAACATCATTGCAAGACTGGCCAGCTCCTCATGGGGCACGAGCGCTTCTACACTACGATCATCCTCTCTGGCATTATGCTATTCCATTGCAGAATACTTTGCCCCAGTATGGTTCCGTAGCCGCCATGTCCACTTGGTTGATTCCAAATTATATTCCTCCATGAGGATAATTTCTGGAACCATCCGTTCCACCCCAGTTCCATGGCTGCCAGTTCTTAGCCACATTGCCCCGCCAGATATTCGTCAGGATGCGACATCATCTAAGTTCATTTCCCACGTCTACGCTTGACCGGACCTGCCAATATACGCGGATATCTTCGCCCACCCTGTCCAACGCTTGACGTCTCATCACCCAATCTGGTCCCCTATGCCTACACTGAACTTCTCTGTTCCAGACTCTTGGAAACAGAGTTGGCAGTCAGCTGAGGTAAAGAACAAACACCTCATCACAGACCCCTGCAAGCATCAACCCGGCTTTGACCTAGCACGTTATGATCGGGCCCTCCTCAATCGCTATCGAACAGGCCATGGCCGATGCGCCGCTATGTTCCATCGCTGGGGAGCCAGAGACGACCCGAACTGCCCCTGCGGCTCCAGACAGACTATGACCCACATAGTCAACGACTGCCACCTCTCCAGATTCAAAGGAGGTCTCAAAACTTTATATCAGGGTCAACCTGATGCTGTTGACTGGCTAAGGAAGAAGGGCAAACGCTAGAAGAAGAAGAAGAGCTAATGAAACTGAAACATTTATCAAAAATCTTCCCAAAAATAAAAGTCCTGGACCAGATGGTTTTACAAATGAATTCTACAAAACCTTCAAAGAAGAACTACCTCTACTTTTTAAAAGTCTTCCAGAAGATTGAAGACATTGTAATACTCCCTTCCAGCTTCAATGAAGCCAAGATGACTTTGATACCAAAAGCAGACAGGGACACAACCAAAAAAGAAAACTACAGACCAATATCTCTGATGAACATAGATGGTAAGATATTGAACAAAATTCTAGCCAACCCGATACAGCAGTATATCAAAAATATTGTTCATCATGACCAAGTGGGGTTTATCCCAGGCATACAAAGTTGGTTTAATATACATAAATAAATCAATGTGATCTACCACATCAACAAAAACAAGACCAAAAACCACATGGTCATATCAATTGATGCAGAGAAAGCCTTTGACATAATCCAACATCCCTTTATGATCAAAACACTACAAAAACGGGAATAGATGAAAAATTCCTCAAGATAGTGGAGTCTATATATAGCAAACCTACAGCCAACATCGTAGTCAATGGTGAAAAAAATGGAAGCATTTCCCCTCAGATCAGGTACTAGACAGGGCTGCCCACTATCACCATTACTATTCAACATGTTGTTGGAAGTTCTTGCCATAATAATCAGGCAGAAACAAGGAATTAAAAAGATACATATTGGAAGAGAAGAAGTCAAACTCTCCCTATTTGCAGATGACATGATAGTATACATAGAAAAACCTAAGGAATCTAGCAAGAAGCTTTTGGATATCATCAGGCAATACAGTAAGATGTCAGGCTAAGAAATTAACATTCAAAAGACAGTGGCATTCCTCTATGCAAACACTAAGTTAGAAGAAGTTGAAATCCGGAAATCAATTCCTTTTACTATAGCAACAAAAACATCAAAATAGGAATAAACCTAACCAAAGAAGTGAAAGACTTGTAAACTGAAAATTATGAGTCACTACTCAAGGAAATAATAAAAAAAAAAAACACAAATAAGTGGAAAGATATTCTATGTTCATGGGTTGGAAGAATTAACATCATTGAAATGAATATACTACCCAGAGCCATCTACAAATTTAATGCTAGCCCCATCAAGATCCCAAGCACATTTTTTAGGAGAATATAACAAATGCTACAACAGTTTCTCTGAAACCAGAAAAGACCTAGAGTTGTCAAAACAATCTTGAGAAGATAGAACAGAACCAGAGGCATCACACTCCCAGATCTCAAATTGTACTATAGGGCCATTGTCATCAAAACTGCTTGGTACTGAACATGAATAGACATACTGCCCAGTGGAATAAAATTGAGAGCCCAGAAGTAAGCCCCCACACCTATGGACATCTAATCTTTGACAAAGGGGCCCAGACTAATTAAATGGGGAAAGCAGAGTCTCTTCAACAAATGGTGTCGAAAATAATGGGTTGAAGCATGCAGAAGAATGAAACTGAACCACTGTCTTTCACCAAATACAAAAGTAAATTCCAAGTGGATCAAGGACTTGGATGTTAGACCGGAAACTATCTAATACTTAGAGGAAAATATTGGCAGAACTGTTTTCCACATAAATTTTAAAGACATCTTCAATGAAATTAATCCAATTACAAAGAAGACTAAGGCAAGCATAAACATATGGGACTATATAAAATTAAAAAGCTTCGGCACAGCAAAAGAAAAAACTTCCCAAACCAACAGACCCCTCACATATTGGTAGAAGATCTTTACATGCCATACATCAGACAAAAGGCTAATAACCAGAATACATAAAGAGCTTGCCAAACTCAACAACAGAAAACAAATAACCCAATCAAAAAATGGGGGGAGGACATGGACAGAATATTCACCACAGAAGTGATCCAAAAGGCTGAGAAACACATGAAAAAATGCTCCAAGTCTCTTATTGTCAGAGAAATGCAAATAAACACAACGAGTTATCACTTCACTCCTGTGAGAATGTCAGACATTAGAAAAGGTAACAGCAGCAAATGCTGGAGAGGTTGTAAGGTCAAAGGAACCCTCTTACACTGCTGGTGGGTATGTAAATTGGTCCAACATCTGTGGAGAACAGTCTGGTAAACTCTCAGAAGACTAGAAACGGTCCTATCCTATGATCCTGCAATTCCTCTCCTGTGGATAATTCCTAATGAACTCAACAAACCCATCCAAAAAGATCTGTGTACATCTATGTTCTTAGCATCACAATTTGTAATATCCAAAACCTGGAAGCAACCCAAGAGTCCAACAACATATGAGTGGCTGAGCAAGTTGAGGTATACATACACAATGGAATACTACTCAGCTATAAAAAATGCTGACTTCACCTTCTTCACCTTATCTGGATGGATCTTGAAATATTCATGTTAAGTGAAATAAGTCAGAAACAGAAGGATGAACATGGGATTATCTCACTCTCAGGCA
Organism: Erinaceus europaeus; assembly: GCF_950295315.1. Classification (NCBI taxonomy): domain Eukaryota; kingdom Metazoa; phylum Chordata; class Mammalia; order Eulipotyphla; family Erinaceidae; genus Erinaceus; species Erinaceus europaeus. The sequence continues at coordinate 2,193,257 of NC_080162.1, read as the reverse complement.
GAAGTTGAAAAACAAGATCATAAGAGAAAACACAAGTAGAACCTGAACTGGAATTGGCATATTGAACCAAAGTAAAAGACTCTCAGGTGGGTGGGTGGGGGGGAAATACAGATCCAAGAAGGATGACAGAAGACCTATTGGGTGTTGTATTGTTTTATGAAAAACTGGGAAATGTTATGCATGTACAAGCTTTTGTATTTACTGTTGAATGTAAAACATCAATTCCCCAATAAAGAAATCAAAAACAAATTGAGCTGTCTCCCCAGCACCAGAAGCTCTATTCCTAAATCACACCAGTAAGTAATTTCATTTCTTTGGTTTTAATAATGTAAATAAATTTCCTTATTTTCTAGACTTTTACAATATAGCTATTCATACACTTCTGTGTCTATTTCTGTGTCTATTTTTTTTTAATTTTTAAAATTTCTTTTGCCTCAAGGGTTGTTGCTGGGACTCAATCCCTGCACGATGAATCTACTGCTCCTGGAGGCCATTTTTCCCTTTATCATTGTTGTTATTATTGTTGTTATTGCTGTCGTTGTTTTTGGATTGGACAGAGAGAAATTGAGAGCAGATTTAATACAGACAGAGGGAGAGAGAGACACCTGCAGACCTGCTTCACTTCTTGTGAAGCGACCTCATACAGGTGGGGAGCTGTGGACTCAAACCAGGATCCTTACTCCCGTCCTTGAGCTTTGCACCATGTATGTTTAACCGGTTGAGCTACCACCCGCCCACCCTTATCTTTTATTTAAATAATGGTTTCATTAATGTGTTCACTGCCTAGTTTATAGTAGACGCTGTTGTAGATATCAGGGGCAGGATACAAGGATTAAACCACAGCTCTTATGTAGTTTACAAGTCAGTTTGTTGAATGACTGATTATGAATATTCCACTAAGTGGGGGCAGACAGTCAGCACAAGAACTATAGGAAAATAGAGCATGGTAAAGTGGAAAAGGGGGAGTGGGATAGTGACTCTTTTTTTTCTTTTTCTTTTTTTATTACTGATTTACAAAATTATGGGGTAACAAGGGCATAATTCCATGCCATTCCCAGCACCAGAGTTCTATGTCCCCATTCCCTCCATTGGAAAGTGCAGTGATTCTCCCAAAGTTACAGATCGGAGTTGATTAGTATTTCTATGACTGTCTATATGTATTTGTCCATTTTTTCCCCACAGTCCTGCCTTCATTTCCCTTCTAAATGTCCTTCTTTTCTCCTCTTCTCCTTCTGGGTCTTGAGGTGAGTTCAGAAACCTCTAGTGATCTTTCTCTATCATTTCTTTCCCTCTTGTAACATAAACCAAAATTCCTATAGGCTGCCAGGTAAATATGTCATATCTCTGATTTTACTCTTATGAACAAGGAAACTATCACTGTTTATCAGCCCAGGAAAAGTATGGCATGGAATTTTTTTTCTTCTTAAATCATTCTGCTGATGACACAGTATTATACCTAGAGAACCTCAAAGATTCCACCAAAAACATACTGGGAATAATTATTAAATTCAGTAGAGTAGCAGGATCTGAAATCAATACACAGGGGGCCATGTGGTAGTGCACTGGGTTAAGCATACCTATTACACATCTCAAGAACCTATCCAAGGATCCTGGTTCTAAGCCCTGGCTCCCCACCTGTAGGGGTGTAGCTTTACAAGCAGTGAAGCATGTCTGTAGTTGTCTCTCTTTCCCTCTCCCTCATTATCTCCCCCTCCTATTCCAAGTTTTCTGTCCTATCCAATAAAACAGGGGAAAATGGCCACCAGAAGCAGTGGATTCACACTGCTAGCACCCTGGAGGCAAAAAAAGTCAGTACACAAAAGTCAGTGGCATTTCTGTATATAAACAAGGAATCAGAGGAAAGGAAAATGAAAGAATCCATTTAGAATAGAAACTAAAGATAAAATACCTTGGAGTAAATCATGAATCTTACAAAGGAGGTGAAGGAACTTTAAAATGAAAAGTATAAGATACTGCTAAAAGAAATAGAGGTCACAGAAGTAGAAGAACATTCCTTGTTCCTGGACTGGAAGGATAAATATTATTAAAATGGACATTCTACCAAAAGCAATGTACAATTTCAATGCAGTCCCTATCAATGTTCTAATGGCATTTATGAGGCAAACTGAACAGCTTGTCCAAAAATTTGTGTGGAACCACAAAAGACCACAAATTGCCAAAGCATGTCTGAGAAAAAAAAAAAGAAAAAATATGGAGATACCACACTTCCTGACTTCAATGTATGCTACAAATCAATGGTAGTTAAACCAGCATGGCACTGGAATAAAAATGGAGCAGAATTAAACACCCGGAAATGAACCCACACTCATACAACCACCTACTATATGACAAAGGAGTGAAAACCATTCAATAGGGCAAAGGAATTCTCTTCAACAGATGGTGTAGAAAATTGAAACTATACCACCACCTAACACCATACACCAGGGTCAAATCAAAATGGGTTAAACACCAAAATATTAAAACATTCTAAAATTTATAGAAAAAAAATGTTGGTGAAGCCTTGTAGGACTTTGACATCAAAGATACATTTGGAGACTCAACCCCCTGGAAATGGGAAATGAAAACAAGAGTAAATAATTGCAATACATGAAACTGAAAAGTTTCTATCAATCAAAAGCAAATTACACAAGAAGAACCAAGTAACCAGATAAAAGAGAGAATACATTTGCTTTTTACATATCAGACAATCAGCTGATATCAGGCATCTATCTGTGCAGAATTGGTACAGATCTATAAAAGAAGCAAAAATGGCCAGATAAAAAAGTGGGCCAAAGAACTAAACAGACAGTTTTCTAAAGAAGAGACACACATGGCCCTCAGATGCATGAAGAAATGCTCCACTTCACTCATCATGAGAGAAATGCAAATTAATACTACACTGAGATCCCATCTCACACCTGAGGGAAGGGCCTCCATCAGCATACCAGAAAAGGACAGGTGCTGGAGAGGTTGTGGACAAAAGGGGTTCTGCTCTCCTGCTGGTGGGCAGCCCCTGTGGAAGACTGTACAGAGATAGGGTATTTCTGTGTGTATAAACACATTTTCACTATCTAAAGGGGTTCTGCTCTCCTGCTGGTGGGCAGCCCCATGGAAGACTGTACAGAGATAGGGTATTTCTGTGTGTATAAACACATTTTCACTATCTAAAGGGGTTCTGCTCTCCTGCTGGTGGGCAGCCCCATGGAAGACTGTACAGAGATAGGGTATTTCTGTGTGTATAAACACATTTTCACTATCTAAAGGGGTTCTGCTCTCCTGCTGGTGGGCAGCCCCTGTGGAAGACTGTACAGAGATAGGGTGTTTCTGTGTGTATAAACACATTTTCACTATCTAAAGGGGTTCTGCTCTCCTGCTGGTGGGCAGCCCCTGTGGAAGACTGTACAGAGATAGGGTATTTCTGTGTGTATAAACACATTTTCACTATCTAAAGGGGTTCTGCTCTCCTGCTGGTGGGCAGCCCCTGTGGAAGACTGTACAGAGATAGGGTGTTTCTGTGTGTATAAACACATTTTCACTATCTAAAGGGGTTCTGCTCTCCTGCTGGTGGGCAGCCCCTGTGGAAGACTGTACAGAGATAGGGTATTTCTGTGTGTATAAACACATTTTCACTATCTAAAGGGGTTCTGCTCTCCTGCTGGTGGGCAGCCCCTGTGGAAGACTGTACAGAGATAGGGTATTTCTGTGTGTATAAACACATTTTCACTATCTAAGTCCATCTGTAGTTATATGCATAATGTGTATCAAATGCATCAATCAAAGGGAAAAAAACATATATATATATTGGTCTGCTTCTAATTCTGCTTCTAAGACCACTTCTGTTTTGATCATCACGTTAGGTTCACTTGCATTGCTTAACACTGTGGTCTATTTACGTAATCATTGTTTTGTTTGAGACCTGCATTGGTTTAATCCCACTGGTTCGCACTCTTTTTCCTTCTCCACACTCCCTATCCTATGTATATCCTCTTCCAACCTCACACTTCTGCCTCAGGAGATATAAAGGACAGGGTTTTTTAATGAACAGAGATTAGATTGATAGATTGCACTGCATTCCTGCTCATCAATAAAGACTGAACTGCGTTCCCAGATCAACCATGAGTCCCTGGTGGTCTGTCTCCAGCCCTCGAAGCTAGCCCGGCATCTTGGCACCCAAACAGGGACCAGCAGATATACAGTGCAAATTTCAACAAGGATTAACATACATACCAAAAGTACATTCATGAGTTTTCCTAAAGTGAGTGCATTAGTATAATCAATGTTCAGACAAAGGAATTAAGTAGTGACAGGACCCTAGAAGTTAATTCGCCCTCCTCTTTTCAGGAACTCTTTGCCAAGTGGAATCAGCAATCTTGAATTCTAACATTATAGATTCATTTAGCTGTTGCTGAGTTTCATATAAATATAATGACACATATGTGCTATTCTGTGCCTGGATTCTTTCACCCAGTGATTTTGCTCATAATATTTATACACACCAGTTGTAGGCAGGATAGCATTGCTTATATGCATCTACTCACCTTTATCTTTTGTACTACTGATGGACGTTTGCATTGCTTATACATTTGGCAATTGTATATGTAATGGGAAGAACACAATCTGTGGTTTTCATGGAATTCCTGCCTCATGGAATTCTCATATATTCAGCTTGTGTAGAGTGGGTACATGTGTATATAGGCAAGCATGTATGTCTATAAGGCTCTAGGAAATGAATTTTCATTGTTTGATGTTGCTGAGAGACTTCCTGCATCTTTTTTGTTTGTTTGTTTTCTTATTTATTTTTTTATTCAGAGAGGGAGGGACAAGAGTATAGAAAAACAGAGAAAGATGGAGGGAGAGAGGGAGAGAGAGAGAGAGAGAGAGAGAGAGGAACTCAAGTAAGAGAGACACCATTGCATCAACCCACCATCCAAGAAGCTAAAGCAGAACTGTCTATCATGACTCCCTTTCCTGTGATCTACAGTACAAGCTGCAGTCCTGACCTCAAATGACTTTCTGGAGTGATTGTACCGATTTGCACTTTTATCAGTAGTACATGGATGTTCATTGGCTTCATTTACTTTTTCTACATGATGTCTCTTTAATTTGGGATGTAGAGATACCATATTATAATTTCAACTTGCATCCCACAATATTTAATGTGGAATAATGTTTTGTTATTGTCCATTCAAATATTTGCTTATTCTTCTTATGAGCTATGTATCTTTTCTTATCAACTACGTAGGAATTCTTTTATTATATATTCTGAATGAGTTCGTTTCATTATATAAATAAATAAATAAATAAATCGCTTAATTATACATACATTTCAAAAACTTTCTTCTTATGTGTCTGCTTTGTTTCTCTCTTAATTGTATACTGGAGAAACTTTAATTTTAACTTAGCACATTTTACCAATTTTGAACTTCAGTGAGCATGCTTATGCCCTAAGAACGCTACCTACTTCAAGACTTGGAAAATATTTTCTTATTGGTCTTTTTCTGAAAGTTTTGTTGATTTACTTTTCATAGGGTGTTGCCTATATTTTGAAGAAATCAGTCAGGATTCCTGTTGGCTTGGAAAGGTGGAGTGAAACGAAGAGCTCAAATGCTACTCCTTTTCCTCACTCTAGTTAAATAAACATCTTTATTATTCTATAACTTGAGAGTTACATTACAGAAACAGGGTACTGAAACTTGACTATGAATAGCTCTAGGCAAAGGCTGTGTGCCTCCCTTGTAAGGCTGCCTGGTGCAACATGGGCGGTTCAGTTACCGATGAAAACGTCTTCATTCTAAGAGAAAATCATCACCACATTCTCATTGTCCAGAGAAGCAGCAATGTCGGCATTTTAAAAGCTTTTTCCTTGGTCGTGTCCTTTTCTGTATACTGTACAAACACGACGGTCATACATGCACTTTTACATACTCCAGTTTGACAGTCAAACTTCATAGTAAAAGGAGTACTGAATATCTACAAAATTTGGTGGAATGGAAGTTGTGATTTGTTTAGCTTTGTCATTAATGTTGGACATTTGCATACCTTTTTGTCACTGTGATTGAACATCTATGAAGAAACGTGTGCATAAATCTTTACTTGTGTTTCTAAGGATTTTCTTAATATGGAATATTGGGAATGGAATTACTACTAAGTTGGTTTTCAGAACACCTGCAGCATCTTGCATTCCTCTTAATAGTATATGAAAGACCTACTTCATTGCATCATTGCCCACATTTTAAGCACAGCAGTGTTTCCTTGAGAGTTCAGTAGGAAAAATAGATCTCATTTTAGTTTTAATCTCTGTTCCTCTACTGATGAGAATGAACATTCCTGATGTATTTTCTAGAATTTAATATTAGATTCTTCATGTTATTAAGTGGATGGGATATATATATATGTATAAACACATATATATTCTATAAATATTCTACTTATTGTGTATTGTCAAGTTTTCATCTGTGCTATATACTTTATAATCTTGTTTATATTGTAATATTTATATAGGTAACCCATTAATTTTTTCTCTCTCTTTATTGTTGAAACACACTTGGAGGCCAAAACTTGATCTGGGCTGGCTACTGACATTCCTTTACAACCACTCCTTCAACTGCTCTGCTACACACACACACACACACACACACACACACCACACGTGATTTGCCTTAATGTCTGGTATCTAGATCATTATAGATGAGAGGTGCAGGTGGAGGATTCTAGGGTGGAAAGAGATGGAGGTTGGGACATCAGCTCCTTTCTGTCTTGACAATCTGGTGCAGACAGTAGTGAGATCCTCTCCTCTCCTCTCTTCTCTTTTCACAGGTTTTTCTTCCATGACTATAGTTATTATTATTATTATTATCTTTATTAATTTATTGGATATAGATTGCCACAATTGAGAGGGAAAGGGGGAATAGAGAGATAGAGAGACTCCTGTAGCCCTTCTTCACTACTCTCAAGACTTTCCCCCTGAAGGTGGGGACCAGGGGGTTGGAACCCAGGTCCTTTCGCTTTGTAATATATGCACTCAACCAGGTGTGCCACCACTGATCCCCACAGAGCTATAGATTTCATGGGGCATCAGACACTTGGTTTACTTCCTTTGCCTACCTGGCTTTCTGCTGTGACTTCCCTTCAAAGCAGTGCCCTTTGCTGGTTAACACAACCTTGCCTTATGTTCTATATGTGTCCTTTCTATTATTATTATTTTTATTTTGAACCTGAAAACCTTGTGAATACCATAGGTGTTTATTGGTAGGCCACTGGCTAAAATGAATCTAAACATAATTTCATCCAGCTTCCTCTGTGAAAACATTATGAAGCAAAGGCTGATATGCTGTACTTTTGTGGAGTGATCAGCCTCTTCAAATTAAATTCGTGGGTCCAGGAGCTTTACTAATTAGGAGAATATGTGTGTGCCTTATGAAAGGCTGGGTTTCAGAAGTAAAAAAAAAAAAAAAAAAACTATTCCAACTGTATTTATCTTCATTTAGTACTGGCTTTTTTTGGCATGAAAACAAATATTTCAGTGTTGATAGTAAAGCAAACACCTTTTATAACCAAGTTGGCATTCATTATAAGTTTTATAGTTGACAGCAGAGACTGCCTCATTCTTCCTTGGTGCTTAAAGTCTTAACCTCCTTCCAGAAGTTCTGCTGTTACAGCCCACCATGGAGGGCTGCACACTGCCATATACAAAGTTTCTCATATGTTCACCTGTATCCATAAATTAGGGGAAAATATATACCTGAAAGCAAAAGTACACAATAGTCTGCAGTGAGTCAGTATCAAGTTCCAAATGAAATAGTGTCTACTTAGACTGAGATACCCTCCTCACCTACTTCCGATTACAGTTCTCTCACTCACACCAAAGCTATACTTATCAAAGCAAGGACTGCAAAAGCTGAATAAGGGCAAGAGACTGGCATACTTTAACAATGACTCTTTAGTCACTATCAGGCCACCCCATCAGCTGGGGCCCTAGTTGGGGAGATTAACAAAACAGACATGACGGGCCTAGACCTAAAATAAATCCCTCCCTCCATTGTTACCAGTCGTCATCTCTATCAGGAACAACAAAACAGACCCCATTTGTGGGCCCCCATAGGACCTTGCCTTCAACTTGGATGAACAACAGTGGAGAATGTTCCACCCTCGGAAGGGAGGATGGACAACATACTCTATGCTACACCTGAAGAAGATGGGTCCTGATATTAGAACGTTCCTACTCGTGACCACAGAATGTGAGCTCAGATCTACAGGGATGCAGAGGTCACATAGGCTCCTAAGCTGAATGTGGGCCCCAGATCAGATCAAATTGATGAGGTTTACAGTCAACAACATTTATACACCTTTCCCATATTTGGGAGCTACTCTCTTCTCTGATCCAACTTTCTGGCCCTTTTTCCAGTCATGACATCATCTCCCCAGAAAATAACTAGGATCCAACTGCATATCAGATTTCAGGCTCAGGGGAAAAAATAGAATAGCCACAGGCCCTTTGGAATATAACTAAAATAGGCCTACTAGCTATCTACAAAATGGAGACCCCCCCCCCACTCTTCATCTGCACTATTCCAGCCTTTAGTTTCATGATTAATCAACAATTTGTTTGACTTTGTATGTTAACTCTCTTTTCAGCCTCCAGGTTCCAGATGCTAGCATGATGCCAATCAGAATTCCCTAGACAGATAATCCCACCATTGTGTCCTGGAGCTCTGTTTCCCAAGAGCCCTGCCCCACTAGGGAAAGAGAGAGGCAGGCTGGGAGTATGGATCCATCTGTCAACACTCATGTTTAGCGGGGAAGCAATTACAGAAGCCAGACCTTCCACCTTCTACATTCCACAATGACCCTGGGTCCATACTCCCAGAGGGTTGTATAATAGGAAAGCTATCAAGGGAGGGCATGGGATACAGAGTTCTGGTGGTGGGAATTGTGTGGAGTTTTACCTACCCCTCTTATCCTATAGTTTTGTCAGGGTTTCCGTTTTATAAACAAACAAACAAACAAACAAAGTCTCTAATGGAAAGTTGAAGTGAGTAAGTCAACTATAACTGTTTAAGCTCTGCCTCAGGAGGAAACTGGCTGCTTTTGGTTTACTTACCATAGCCTTTATCTTGGTTAAGGTCAAGAAATTATATGTACTAATTCAACTTCTAATATCAGACCATCTAGTTCTATGGGTCCCTGAAGTCAACGTTTTTCAGACATCATAGCTAGTCTTGTAGCCAATCTTCATATTCAAAGTGGCTACAGAATCACTGATGCATTTTCTATCAGAAGTTTTTGAGTAAGTCAATGAAGACACAGATCTCTGTCCACGTACAAGTTATTCCCTTCCAGTGAAAGCATCACAGACCAGTCTTGCTTTTTCTTGATCTGGAATATACTAAGTGCTCACTTGGATGCCATAGGTATAAAAGTCCTTCAGCTTTGAAACACAGTTTCAAAAATAGTTTTGGCAAGTTGTAAATCAAGGGTTTTATTGGTGACAGACCTTGGCAATTATATCTATGTGGGATCTTGCAGGGGAAATATTTCTTTTCAGCCTGAGAGGCATCTTTGGAGTGAGAAAAATTGGGATTAGAATTCTGGTTCTGACATTTACCTGTGTGACCTTGGTCAAGTTGATTAATTTTTCTAAGCATGTGTTTTCCTGGAAAATGAGAAAGAAGCATTAGTGCTTGCCTTCGTAGATCTTTAAGAAGATTCAATGTGGTGATAGTACTGAGCACAATGCCTGGCACATAATCAGTGTGTCATAAAAGCCCAGCACAATGTTGACTATAAAAGCTGTTAGATGTGCTTCCCTGCACATTGTACTTTTGAAAAAGACTTAAATACCTTTAGAGGCAACATCCTGACATTCCAGCATAGAGTATATCCTTGCTGAGACAATGGATGGATACATTCCACTTTTCAGAGTAGAGTCTACTACAACAACACTTTCCTTGAAAAGAAGCAGTATCAAGATATCAAATGCATGTTTCACAATTAGTCGTTTTAAAAAAGGAACATAACTTTTGGAATTCTTTAACTTTGAAATACTGAATGCTCAAAGACTGCTCTTTTGAAAACAGCAAAGCCTTCCATTTGATATATTTTCATTTTCCTATCTTGGCATTAGATTCACTTAATTCTAACCCTCCCACACTTCTTATGTATGAAAAAAAAATGAGTCGGAGAAACGGGTTTCTCAGTTTTGTCTAGGATTACTTGATCAAATGTTTTGATTTTTTTTCCTGAGACATAAAGTAATTTTACTTTGGTTATTATCAGTTTTATCCTTGGGAACCTTCCTTTTGGATTTCAGAACAGAAAGGTAGTAGCCTGTTCTTTCTCTTTGTGGAACACAAACAGTAAATGTGGATGCCATTAATAAGGCTGGAAATGTTTGCCTTATCTCATGCCTTCTATGCTTGCAGAGTAATGCGCAACTGCATGATTCATAATGTCCCAAACCCGGAAGTATCCCAGACGCCCAGTGGCAAATGAATGGCTAAGAAAGTTGTGGCATATGTACTCAATAGAATATTTCAGTGGGCTGGGCAGTGGCGCAGTGGGTTAAGCGCACATGGTGCCAAGCACAGGACTGGCATAAGGATCCCAGTTCAAGTCACCTGCAGGGGAGTCGCTTCACAAGCAGTGAAGCAGATCTGCAGGTGTCTGTCTTTCTCTTCCCCCCCTGTCTTTCCCTCCTCTCTCCATGTCTCTCTGTCCTATCCAACAACGACATTAATAACAACAACAATAACTACAAAACAATGATAAACAACAAGGGCAACACAAGAAAGAAGAGTATTACTCAGATGCTAATAAAGATGAGATCATTTTCATCATTGCATCATTCCATCCTTGGGAGGAACTGTTGATGGAGGTGTTCTGGAGAAGGACAAATACCAAATGGTCTTACTTATAAGTGGAAATGAAAAACCAAGAACAGAGGAGGAAAACACACAGCAAACTCTGAACCGGATGGGGTGTACTGCACCAAAACAAAGGACTCTGGGTAAGGAGGGCCTGGGAGAGGGTGCAGAGGGCTTTGGGGCCTTGATATCTAATGATGGAAGAATACCCACATTGGGGGTGAGAGGATGCAGATGTCTGCCAGAGGGAGAGGAGAAGCTCTACTCTTGTGTCAACAGCCATGCCACAAACTAGTAAACTCATAGGAAAATAAGTTTTAAAAAACTATGCTATTAATCTTTCTGTAGGAGGAGTGCCGAGTTTCCGATTAAGTAGTATGGAAATAAAGGATCGTGTGTGCTACCATCCACCTTGTCACACAATAGCATGCATTATTTTACAGTTATGTTATGACTATTCATGAGCGATATAGTCACTGTAAAATTCATAACAATCAAAACATTATTGCATGTCATCTCATACTATATATGTTTATCTTTTATGGCTAGGGTTACTTTATGCTGAAATAGTGACATAGATAATTAATATTCTAATTCAAAACTTTCAGCAATCAGAAATCCATGTTTCCAAGGACTGAGGATTTGCACTATTGAGTCAAAATGTTAGAATCTGGTGGCGCAAGGTCTAGAATACTCAGAACTATGTCCATCTTGTACTTTGCTAATCTGTCAGCTTTGTTTCTGTTTACATCATAACAATTGCCCACAATGCTTGGCTAAAGCCAAAGCAAATAAACTCCACTTAGGAAAAGACTGTAAGTGGCACCAGGCTGCATCTAGTGGAAGGCTACAGCCCTGTACTTACTTTAAAATCAACATACTCCCAGGACAAACACAAAGTCACGGTTTGATGAAAGGCACACTGAAAAAAAAAAAAATCTTTAGGCTACTTTGTCTTTTTTTTGTAATGCATTTAAAGTTGATTTTATTAGTATATTGGACTGTATGATAGTAAAATACAACTCTCTGGTTATCTTTAAAGTTTCCACTTTATTCAGGCTATTTTATTGTGTACATTTGCTGCCAAGTCTTAATCGTTTTCATCTATTCCTCATCTGGTCTTCATATAGCTGCAAACACTCAACCCAAAAGATTTGATGACAGAAGTTCTCCTTAACTGAAAGCTAATATTTCTGAGCCTCAGTAAAAAAAGAAGTCAGTGTACAGAAAATGTGCATCAGTATAATGCAGCAGACATGTTTTCCTGCGTAGGGATAGTTCCCAAGTGTGTTCAATTTTTTTAAAATTTTTTAAAAATATTTTATTTTATTCCCTTTTGTTGCCCTTGTTGTTTTATTGTTGTAGTTATTATTGTCGTCGTTGTTGGATAGGACAGAGAGAAACGGAGAGAGGAGGGGAAGACAGAGAGGGGGAGAGAAAGATAGACACCTGCAGACCTGCTTCACCGCCTGTGAAGCGACTCCCCTGCAGGTGGGGAGCCGGGGTTCGAACCGGGATCCTTATGCCAGTCCTTGTGCTTTGCACCACCTGCGCTTAACCCGCTGCGCTACAGCCCGACTCCCCTTCAAGTGTGTTCAAAAGGGGCATGGCTGAACTTATAGAATTGTCACAAAGATTATAAATTAGAAAATTTATATTCTCAATATCACATAGAAAAGTTTACACACATATATAAAACACCTGGGATTCTTCTTCTTCTAGCGTTTGCCCTTCTTCCGTAGCCAGTCAACAGCGTCAGGTTGAGCCTGATGTAAACTGAGGCAAATAAAAGTCAAAAAAAGTCTTGTTGCTGTCACAGGGAATGAGAAGAACAAGCCTTGAGGGACTCAGGAAAGTATAACGGTGAGAGGAGGAAAAGTGGAATAAGGAAAATAATCTTCCATTGAAAAAACAATTCATTGGAACAACAAGATTTTCTTTTTTAAAAATTTCTTTATTGGTAGATTAATGTTTAATAATCCACAGTAAATACAATAGTTTGTACATGCATAACATTTCACAGTTTTCCACACAACAGTACAACCCCCACTGGGTCCTCAGCCACCCTGGTCCAGGACCTGAACCCTCCCCCCCAACCCCAGAATCCTTTACTTTGATGCAAGACTCCGACTCCAGTCCGAGTTCTGCTTAGTGTCTTCTCTTCTGATCTTGTTTTTCAACTTCTGACTGGGAGTAAGATCATCCCATCTTCATCCTTCTGCTTCTGACTTATTTCACTTGCTATAATTTCTCCAAGCTCGATCAAAATGGGCTGAAAATGGTGAAATCACCAATTTTTAGTAGCTGAGTAATAGTCTATTGTGTATCTAGACCATAACTTGCTCAGCCACTCATCTGTTGCTGGACACCTGGGTGGCTTCCAGGTTTTGGCTGTTACAAATTGTGCTGCTGTGAACACAGGTATAAACAAATATTTTTGGATGGGTGTGTTTGGTTCCTTAGGATCTATCCCCAGGAGAGGAATTGCAGGATCACAGGGTAGTTCCACTTGTAGCCTTCTGAGAGTTCTCCAGACTGTTCTCCACAGAGGTTGGACCCATTGACATTCTCAATGCAGAGCAGGAGTGTTCCTTTGTTCCCACAACCTCTCCGGCATTTGTTGCTGCTGCCATTTCTGATGCGTGACATTCTCATAGGAGTGAAGTGGTATCTCATTGTTGTCTTCATGTGCATTTCTGTGACATCAATGACTTGGAACATTTTTTCATAGGTCTGTTGGCTTTTTGGATCTCTTCTTTGGTCAATATTCTGTTCATATACTCTCCCCATTATTGGATGGAGTCATTTGCTTTCTTGTTGTTTGGCAAGCTCTTTATATATATTTTTGTTATGAGTCTCTTGTATGGCATGTAAAGATCTACTCACATTCTGTGAGGTATCTTTTTGTTTGGGTAGTGGTTTCTTTTGCTGTGAAGAAGCTTTTTAATTTGATGTAGTCCCATAGGTTTATTCTTGCCTAGTCTTTGTAATTGGATTCATTTCATTGAAGAGGTCTGTAAAATTTATACGGAAAAGAGTTCTGCAATCTTTTCCTGTAAATATCTGATAGTTTCTGGTCAAACATCCAAGTCCTTGATCCTCTTGGAATTTACTTTTGTGTTTGGGGAAATATAGTGGTTCAGTTTTATTCTTCTGCATGTTTCAGCCCAATTTTCAAACACCATTTGTTGAAAAGACTCTGCTTTCCCCATTAAAATTCTGGGCACCTTTGTCAAAGGTTAGATGTCCATAGACGTTGGGGCTTACTTACGGGCTCTCAATTCTATTCCACTGCTTAGTGTGTCTATTCATGTTCCAGTACCAAGCAGTTTTGATGACAATGGCCCTATAATACAATTTGAGATCTGGGAGTGTGATGCCTCCAGTCCTGTTCTTTCTTCTCAAGATTTTTCTTTTTCTATTTTTTTTTTTTTTTGGTAATTCTAGGTATTTTCTGGTTCCAGATAAACATTTGTAGCTTTTCTTCTATTCTCCTAGAAAATGTGGTTGGTATCTTGACGGGGATAGCATTAAATTTGTATATGGCTCTGGGTAGTACATCGATTTTAATGAAGTTAATTCTTCTAACCCATGAACATGGAATATTTATCCAATTCTTTGTGTCTTTTTTCAATTTCCTTGAATAATGACTCATTATTTTAAGATTATACAAATCTTTCACTTCTTTGGTTAGGTTTATTCCTAGATATTTATTTTTTTGTTACTGTATTAAAAGGAATTGATTTCTGGATTTCTTCTGTTTGCAAAAAGGAATGCCACTGACTTTTGTATGTTAATTTTTGTAGCCTGACACCTTACTGTATCGCCTGATAATTTCCAAAAGCTTCTTGCTGTATTAATTTAAGTTTTTCTATGTATACTATCATGTCATCTGTATCCTTTTAATTGCTTACTCCTGCCTGATTATTGTGGCAAGAATTCCCACACTAGGTTGAATAGTAATGGTGATAGTGGGCAGCCCTCACTACCTGATATGAGGGGAAATGCTTCCAGTTTTTCACCACTGACTATGATGTTGGCTGTAGGTTTGCTATATATAGACTCCACTATGTTGAGGAATTTTCCATCTATTCCCATTTTTGTAGTGTTTTGATCATAAAGGGATGTTGGATTTTGTCAAAGACTTTCCCTGCATCTATTGTTATAACTGTGTTGTTTTTGGTCTTGCATTTATTGATGTGGTGGATCACATTGATTGATTTATGTATATTAAACCAACTTGGTCGATTCCAAATTATATTCCTCCATGAGGATAATTTCTGGAACCATCCGTTCCACCCCGGTTCCATGGCTGCCAGTTCTTAGCAACATCGCCCCACCAGATATTCGTCGGGATGCGGCATCATCTAAGTTCATTTCCCATGTCTACGCTCGACCGGACCTGCCAATATATGCGGATATCTTCGCCCACCCTGTCCAATGCTTGACGTCTCGTCACCCAATCTGGTCCCCTATGCCTACACTGAACTTCTCTGTTCCAGACTCTTGGAAACAGAGTTGGCAGTCAGCTGAGGTAAAGAACAAACACCTCATCACAGACCCCTGCAAGCGTCAACCCAGCTTTGACCTAGCACGTTATGATTGGGCCCTCCTCCATTGCTATCGAACAGGCCATGGCCGGTGGGCTGCTATGTTCCATCGCTGGGGAGCCAGAGACGACCCGAACTGCCCCTGTGGCTCCAGACAGACTATGACCCACATAGTCAACAACTGCCACCTCTCCAGATTCAAAGGAGGTCTCGAAACTTTACATCAGGCTCAACCTGACGCTGTTGACTGGCTACGGAAGAAGGGCAAAGGCTAGAAGAAGAATTAAACCAACCTTGCATCCCTGAGATAAACTCCACTTGGGGGCAAATGGTAGTTAGCATAATGGTTATGCAAAGAGACTCTTATGCCTGAGGCTCCAAAGTCCCAGGTTCAGTTCCCTGCACCCCTATAAGCCAGAGCTGAACAGTGCTCTGGTTAAAAAAAAAAAAAAAGACACTTGGCCATTATGAACAAACTCTTTAATATACTGCTGTATGTGGTTAGCTTGAATCCTGTTCAATATTTTAGCATCTATGTTTATCAGAGACATCAGTCTGTAGTTTTCTTTTATGGTTGAATCCCTTTCTGCTTTTGGTAGCAGAGTGATGCTGGCTTCATAGAAGCTGGAAGGGAGTATTCCTGCGTCTTCAATATTTTGAAAGAGTTTTAAAAGTAGAAGAATTAATTTTTCCTTGAAGGTTTTGTAGAATTTATCTGTAAAACAATCTGTCCTGAAATTTTATTCTTGGAAAGGTTTTAGATAACTATTTTAATTTCTTTGGCTATGATTGGCCTGTTCATAATTTCTGTGGTGCCTGTCCTGATATGCCCTATTTCATTTTCAATTATTTGTGATTTTTGTTTTGTTTGTCTGGCTAAAGGTTTGTCCATTTTGTTTACTCTTTCAAAGAACCAACATTTACCTTTGTTGATCTTTTGTATGGTTTTCTTATTTTCAATGTTATTTAATTCTGCCTTGACTTTAGTGATTTCTGTTCTACTGGTTGTTTTAGGGTTCCTTTGTTCTTCTTCTTCTAGGTCTTTAAGGTGTACAATAAGGTTGTTTAGTTGATCTCTTTCTTTTTTCCTAATGTGTGCTTGTAGGGCTATGAACTTCCCTCTCAGTACTGCCTTTGCTGTGTCCCAAATATTTTGATAGCTTATGTCTTCATTTTCATTGAACTGTTGAAATACTTTGATTTTTTTCCTTGATTTCCTCTTTGACCCAGTAGTTGTTGGATAGTTTACTGTTAAACTTCCACATTTTGGGACTATTACTAATCTTTTGTTTATTGTTAAGTGTTAATTCCACTGTGGTCTGAGAAGACGCTTGGGATGATTTCAATGCTCTTGAATTTGCTGATGCTGTCTTTGTGGCCTAACATATGGTCTGTCCTTTATTTTCACTTTGACCCAGTAGTCGTTAAGTAGTGTACTGTTGAGCTTCCACATTTTGGGACTATTACTAATCTTTTGTTGATTGTTAAGTGTTAAGTTTAATTCCACTGTGGTCTGAAAAGATTCTTGGGATGATTTCAGTGCTCTTGAATTTGCTGATGCTGTCTTTGTGGCCTAACATATGGTCTATCCTTGAGAATGACCCATGTGGACTTGAGTAGAATGTGTATTCCAGTTTCTTGGGGTGAATGACTCTGAAAATCTTCAATAGTTCTAGTTTATCATCTCTTCATTTATCTCTCTTATTTCTTTATTGATTTTCTGCCTGGATGATCTGTCAGTTGAAAGAGAGGCATACTGAAGTCCCCTACTATGACTGTGTTGCTGTCAATATATTTGTGTAGCTCTTTCAGTAGATATTTGGTGTATTTATATGGCCTCTCAATGGGTGCATCAGTGTTGATAATCATTAAGTCCTCTTGACTGACTAATCCTCTGAGCACTAAGTAATGACCATTCCTATCTTTAAATTTTTATTTATTTTAAATTGTATTGTGTCAGATATGAAAATAGCTGTTCCTGCCCTTTTTTGTGGTCCACTGGTTCGTATTATAGTTTTCCATCCTTTCACTTTGAGTCTGTTTTTGTCTTGTTGAGTTAGGTGGGATTCCTGCAGATAACATATGGTTGGGTTGTGTTTTATGATCCATCTTACTACTCTGTGCCTTTTAGTAGTTGAATCAGGCCATTGGCATTTATTGATATTATAAGAATTAAGATATTTTAATGACATTATTTTAGTTTTTAGAGTGTTCTGACATATGGCATGTTTATGGTGATCTGATTTTTAAAAGTATTTTATTTATTTTATTTTATTTTGTGAGAGACACAGAGAGAAACACCAGAGCACTGATCAGCTCTGGCTTATGGTGGTGTATGGGACTTTGGAGCCTCAGGCATGAGAGTCTGTTTGCATAACCATTATGCTGTGATCTGATTTTTATAGAAGACCTTTCAAAGCTTCTTTCAGGCAGGCTTGGTGATAGTTAATTCCTTCAACTGTTGCTTGTCTGAGAAGTTTTTTATGCCTCCATCTAGTCTCCTTTGTTCTTTTTCTTTCTTTTAGGCTAGAGGTTTGTTTTGTTTGTTTGTTTATTTTGTTTTGTTTTTACCAGAGCACTGATCAGCTCTGGCTTAAGATGGTGCAGGGGATTGAACCTGGGACTTCGGAGCCTCAGGCATAAGAGTTTTTTTGCATAACCATTATGCTAACTACCCCTGCCCTACCTAGAAGTGAGTGAGATTGCTTTTGGTGAGCCTCAGGGGATCCTCTCCTCCCTTCCGCAGTCTTTTTGTAGTGAAACAGACTGGAGGTGGCTCCTCACTGGCAATCTGCCTGAGTGATATCAGTTGATCAGGAGTAGCCTTGGGCTTTAGCCCCAGGAATCTCTCCTTAGGCTCCTCTCTGTTTATCATCCACACATGTTTTCTCTCAACGGTGACTTGGTGGGTTCCCAAAGCTGTCATGGCCTGCTCTTATTGTGGTCTCAGGTGATCTTCTTTGATATTCCTATTTGACCAGGGAGAGGAGAGGAGAGGAGAGAAACACAGCTGCCGCTGCTCTATAGCCCTGCCTGCCAACAGAAAGACAAGATTTTCATAATCAGACTTCACTTCAGGCAAATGCTCTGTATTAAAGAAGCTTATTTGTATTTTTTTTTAGCCAAGGGCCTGCTATTAACAGGTATCTATTATTAATTATAGGTGATATGTATTTTAACTCTCCTGCAGTAAGCCAAAGCATTTTTATAACCTATAATATGCTTTGTTACATTCTTCCTTCATAGGATATATTCCATTATATTCCTACCATTTCGAGACAAGAGATGCATATTCACTCTTAAGCCTCCTTCCCTCACACCCCCACCTCACACACCTGTGCAGTCCTCGCCTGCAGGTAAATGTGCACGACTGTGAGGGTGTAATATCCAATGGGGACAGCATATGGTATCTTCTTACCACATTATTTAAAGAGCATATTTCATAGATCAATGCTTTCTCTGTGTGTCAGCCTAGGGACATTAAAACTGAGTTTATCTTACTGAGTCCAAGGAAATAGAGTAAAACTACTGGGTCACCTGTTGTATTCTCTTCACACATAGCTGGCTTCACGCTAGGTTACAGTTATTCCATGCACGTGAGAATCCCATAGCTGACTGTTTTCACTGTGTCCACGCTCCCTCCTGCAGTGGTCTGGACAGCAGTCAGATCAGCACACCTCACTTCTTGATCTCGCTTCCTGGTTTTCCCTCTTCCAAGCTGAAATTGCCTCCTCTCACTTGGTGTCCTTCTTACCCAAGTTCAGCTAATGTTTTCAAAAGGTAGACAATTGTTTTAATTCCCTGTCAAGTCATGCCAAACTTTTATATTTATATTTTTTAATTTTTTTTTTATTGAATAGAGACAGAGAAATTAAGAGGGGAGGAGGAGATAGGGAGAGGGACAGAGAGACACCTGCAGCCCTTCTTAACCACTTGTGAAGCTTTCCCTCTGCAGGTGGGGACTGGGGATTTGAATTTGAGTCCTTGTGCATTGTAATGTGAGCACTTGACCAGGTGAGTCACCACGTGGCCACTGGTCACGCTAAACTTTCTTCAATTTTTTTTTTTCTGTTGCCAAGGAAAACTCTTTTCTTAGTTCACCAAAATTCTCTTCCTTGCCTTTTTTATTATATTTATGAATAAGTCATGGGGGCCAGGTTTTGACACGTGTAGCAGAGCTCACATGTTATCACACACAGGAGTCTGGTCCATGCTGCTGGTGCTCACCTGCAGAGGGTGCAATGCATGAGTGATGGGGCTGTGCTTAACATGCCCACCTATCTTTATCTTAAATTAAAAAAAAAAAAAAGGCAGAAAGAGAGGAAAGAAGAAAGACAGGTAGTGATGCACTTGTTTGAGCGCACATGTTACAGTGCGCAAGGACCCAGGTTTAAGCTCCCCATCCCCACCTGCAGGGGGGAGGCTTCACAAGTGTTGAGGTAGGGCTGCAGGTGTCTGTCTCTCTCCATCTCTACCCCCACCTCTCTATTTCTCTATCCAATACATAAATAAATTCAAGAAGGAAAGAAAAGAAAGAAAGAAAGAAAGAAAGAAAGAAAGAAAGAAAGAAAGAAAGAAAGAAAGAAAGAAAGAAAGAAAGAAAGGGAGGGCAAAAGGAAGGAAGGAAGGAAGGAAGGAAGGAAGGAAGGAAGGAAGGAAGGAAGGAAGGAAGGAAAGGGAGGAAATGGCTGGCTGCCAGGAACACTGGAGTTGCGTGGGTGCCGAGTCTCAGTGATAAGTAATGAACCACAATCACAAGTTGAAAGCGACTTCAATAGTTGATGGCCCAGGGCTACAGGAATCCTTATATTCTGGTAGGCAAATCAGAAGTAATAAAGAGAACCTATCTTGAAAGAGTCCCTTGAAGACCTATTCAGACCCTCACAAAAGAGTTCTATTACCTCTCCTGGCTTTCCTTCCCCACCCAACCGGAGTCCAAAATAAACAGAACAGTTTACATTTTTGTCTATTTTATCTGAGTCGGCTAATACTCTATCTTATTAAAGATAAAAACACCTTTTAAGGGGGACACGAAGCAGAACATTGTTTCTATGGGAGTACACCTTCCTAATGTGAAACAGCTAGTCCATCAAGCAAGACTTTGTTGTTTTGTTTGTTTGTTTGTTTTTAAGACTTTGCTTTTGTTTTACGGCTGTAGACACTTCACTACTCAGCTAAGTGTTTCAGACAGAGGCAGAGATGGGGCAAGGGAATGACAGAACAGAAATTCCCCCAGCGCACCGTCAGCCAACTGCAGGACGAGGTGTGTGTGATCTTCAGCCAGCATTGTTCACACGGGAAGCTCCCTAGATTGGAGCCTGATGTGGACTTGAACTCCCCTTTTGATAATTTTCACTGTGCCCAAGCTCGTTCACTTACACAAAGACCTAGGGCCATGGCGGGGAAGAGAAACCCGCAGTAGACAGCTGAGAAGGCAAACGACTAAGTCCTGCTTCAAGACAGGCGCACGGAGAAACGGAATTGACAATATTCGTTTCTTACACGCACAGGAATGAGTTACCGTCACTCTGAGCCAAATATTCGTTTCTTACACGCAATAGGAATGAGTTACCGTCACTCTGAGCCAAATATTCGTTTCTTACACGCATAGGAATGAGTTACCGTCACACTGAGAAAGTGAACCTTTTAATCTGCGGACTTGTGGTTGATGTTTTATTAGCAATTGCAAAAGACCAATCTAATAGACTCTTGAAAATGGCATAAAGGATGGTGTGGGGAAAACAGTTCTGACTTACTCCAGTAAAGCTAGAAAAAGCAAGGACATCTCACTGTTCCTTGCTTGCCTTTGAATCCTCGGCCTCTAGGCTTTCGTTTTTACAGGGAGAATCCTCTTGGGACAAAATATTTGTCTGAGTTACTAAAATCAGGTAAGATTTCCCACACTTGAGCTTCTAACATTCTAGCTTATAATTAAGATTTTTATTACAAATAACTCAAGCCCAAAATAACATACCTGAAACATTCTCTTTCTCTCATGTATACAAACTCTTATGATTTACATCTAACCTCAATTATCAAATCCCAGTAGAAGCAGACTGTAAATGATATGGGTAAAAAAAGAGCAATTTTATGTTAAGTATATTCTGTAATGCTAAAAGTGAGTTAAATTAAAAATATGAAATTCCCTTGCATTTGTTTATATAACTGGAGTGAGCATAAATAAATAATTTTATAAGTAATAACTTTTAAGGTTTAAGAAAATTTTGAGCAAAAGCAAAGGCTTCTAGAGCAAGGATTTTTTTTTTTTTTGTAACTAGAGGGAAAATATAAAGCTAAAATTTAGTCTACTAGTTTTTACTTTATTAAAATATTTGTACTTATTAATTTAATCATTATTGGATAGAGACAGAGAGAAATCGAGAGGGGAGAGAGAGAAGTAGAGAGAGAGAGAGAGAGTGAGCTGCAGCCCTGCTTCACCACTTGTGAAGCTGTCCCCCTGCAGGTGGGGACCAAGGGCTTGAACCCCAGTCCTTGTTCACCATATGTGTGCACTTAACCAGGTGTGCCACCGCCTGGCCCTAACATTTTTTGTATGATCCCTTCTATTCTTGCTCCTAAAGAATGAATGAAAATGGAAAGTATGGTTAATTTGATGTATAACAAACTATCTTGAATTATAATTTATTATTACTTATAATTCTATTTCCCTGATAAGCAGCATCTCAGATGTTTTCCTAGTGATTCCAACAATGTCCCTCTCCCTGCATTCTCTTCTGATTCCCCTTCATCAAGAGGGTTGATATCTCCTCCCCTTGGGTCCCAGACAGGTTGTCACTAAGACAGAACTGGCTTATGTGACTTTTGAACTAGAATATCAAAACATGGCCATGGGGGCCGGGTGGTGATGCCCCGGTTGAGGACACATGTTACACTACACAAGGATGTGAGTTTGAGGCCCCCACCCGCCCCAGTCTCCACCTGCAAGGGGGAAAGATTTGAGAGTGGTAAAGCAGTGCTGTAGGTCTCTCTCTCTCTCTCTCTCTCTCTCTCTCTCTCTCCCTCTCTGTCTCCCTCTCTCCCTATCTTCCCCTACTCTCCCGATTTCTGGCTGTCTCTTATCCAATAAACGAAGATAATAATAAAAAGATTAAAGAAATTTAAAAAGGTGACAATGTATTCTTGGTTCTCTGGGGACAGTTCATCCCAGAATCCAGCCATTATATCATGCAGAATCCCAGGCTGTTTGAGAAGCCACAGAGGTTTTTGGCTGACAGCTCCAGCCCAGAGCAGCGTCACTGAATAAAGATGCCTCAAGAAGGTACCGGCTCTCAGACTTGAGCTATCCCAGCTTCTGAGTCTTTCAGCTGAGACTGAGACAGTGAGGGACAGACACTAGCTGCCCCTACGGAATCCCATTCACATTTCTGACCTGAAGAATTCTTGGTATGCTTACAAAAGCTGTTTCATCACTCGATTCTGAGCATTTTTTATATGACAATAAAAACCTGCAGAAACCAAGGAAGCTGGAGCTATTCTTACAGGTTATTGACTATTTACACTTCTTCTGGAAATTACTCATTAATAATCTTTGGTCATGTGACCAATTTTTAATTTTTTTAATTGATTTAATAATGCTTGACAAGACCATAGCATAAGAAAGGTGCAAATCCACACAGTTCCCACCAGAGTTCTATGTCCCATCCCCTCCATTGGAAGCTTCCCTATTCTTTATCCCTCTGGGAGCCTGAACCAAAGATCTTTGCGGGGAGCAGAAGGTGGGAGTTCTGGCTTCTGTCATTGCTTCTCCGTTGGTCATGGGTGTTGGCAGGTGGATCCACACCCCCAGCCTGTCTCTGTCTTTCCCTAGCAGGGCTCTGGGGAGGGGAGGTTCCAGGACACATTGGCAAGGTCGTCTGTCCAGGGAAGTCAAGTTGGCATTTGACTACTTTTAAAAAAAAGACACCTGCAGACCTGCTTCATCACCCGTGAAGCGACCCCCCTGCAAGTGGGGAGTTGGGGGCTTGAACCAAGATCCTTACGCTGGTCCTTGTGCTTCACGCCATGTGCACATAACCCGCTGTGCTACCGCTCGCCCCTGAGAATGCTTTCAGTATTCAAGTGAATTTCAGTTTCAATTTGCCAAGTATCCTGAGACACATTCTGATTTTATAGTGTGTGGAGCCAGGTCGACTTATGCACATATTATTCATAAACACGGTATGTTTTCTATTTATCCAGGTCATGCTTTACATTGTTCTGTGATTTTTTTTTTATTTTTTTAGGACTTCTTCATTTCCTCATATACATTACTTACTAGATTTAAGTATGTTATTTTTTTTGTTATTCTTGTGGATGGAGTACTATTTTAAAACATTACATTTTTTTTTGTCTTTTTTGTTTGCTTGTTATATATAGAAACAGAGAGGTAGAGAGAGAGAGACAGAAGCTTCCTTCAGTTGGGCGGGGCTGGGTTTGAACTTGAGCAAACCTGGGTTTGAAAAAGCAGCACACTTTCCAAATCTGCTGTTTGCTGGCCCTAAAGTATTCCATTTTCTAAGGGGTCGTTTCCTAAGGAAAGTCAAGCTGCTGAATCACATACATGTGCCTTTATACATCTATGTGTCAGACTGCTCTAAGCAAATGGCAGAGTAAGAATAAGCACCCGCCCTGGGCATTTTCCAGACCATGGGCCTTCACATCTAATCTACATGAACTCTTTGTAGTAAGGCAAAGACTAACATGGTTGTCTCTACCAGAGTCTTTTATTATTTTTTTAAATAATTTTTAAAAATATTTTTATTCTCTTTTGTTGCCCTTGTTGTTTTATTGTTGTTGTTATTGATGTCATTATTGGATAGAACAGAGAGAAATGTAGAGGGGAGGGGAAGACAGAGAGGGGGAGAGAAAGACAGACAACTGCAGACCTGCTTCACCGCCTGTGAGGCGACTCCCTTGCAGGTGGGGAGCCGGGGACTCCAACAGGGATCCTGACTCTGGTCCTTGCACTTTGCACCAGGTGCGCTTAACTTGCTATTCTACTGCCCGACTCCCCAGAGACTTATTTATTTATTTATTTATTTATTTATTTATTTATTTATTTTAATTTAGTCCCTTTTGTTGCCCTTGTTGTTTTACTGTTGTAGTTATTGATATCATTGTTGTTGGATAGGACAGAGAGAAATGGAGAGAGGAGGGGAAGACAGAGAAGGGGAGAGAAAGACAGACACCTGCAGACCTGCTTCACCGCCTGTGAAGTGACTCCCCTGCAGGTGGGGAGCTGGGGGCTCGAACAGGGATCCTTAACGCCGGTCCTTGCGCTTTGCGCCACCTATGCTTAAGCCTCTGTGCCACTGCCCGACTCCCCCAGAGACTTTTTAAATGAAGGTTCTGTATCACCATTTTAGACGAATTTTCATCCAAGTTTCTATGTCAGCTTAGGTACTCAGTCAGCTAGGACAGGCTGGTCAAGTCTATCTCATAGCTTGAATGGAATCTCTCACTATTTCTGTATGTCCCGCCACTCAAGAACTTTTACAAACGATTGAGAAAATATTTGTCACGCTTGAAATTCTATGACCTCTAAGTGTGAATATACAGAAATGAACATTTGTGAGCATGATTCCTGTTTGCTTGTTCACGTTCACATGCCGGCCACTTTCCTGCTGTGTCACGGGAGCAGGGTGGCTGCAATGTGGGCTGCAGATGCTGCCTTCTAGAAAGATTTTGTTTTTTTGACAGAGACAGAAAGGACTTGAGAGGGGAGTGGGAGGGAGGAAGAGAGACCCCTGCAGTCTTACTTCATTGCTCTTGAAGCTTCCTTCCTGCAGGCAGGGCCGGGGTGTTTAAGTCCCGGCCCTGGACACTGACATGTGCTCTCATCCTGGTTCACCTCCACCTGGCCCCTGCATATGCTGCTTTTGTTGCTTCTCGGTTTGGGTAAGGGTCTCACAAACCAGACTACACCAAGCATTCATGATTCGACAGTATTTCAAGGTCCATGCTGTAATGATTTTTTTCGTTCCCACTGTGAATTAAACATACCAGAACAAGACAAGTGGACATCAGATGAGACGTGTGGAGGAATTTGTTATCGAATCATAAAACAAAACACTGCATTTACTGTGATAGTATATAAAAATTGCTATATATGTAATCATGGCTGGTTCTAAACACTCATCACAACTCAGAAAAAAAAAACAGTATGAAAAGCTGTTTTTTTTTTTTTTTTTTTTTTTGATAGGACAGAGAGAAATTGGGGAGGAGGGAGATAGAGAAGGAGAGAGAGAAGAGAAGTTAGGGAATCCTTGGATTCCCATACACATATGACGGGCCTTGACCTCTAAAGGGGCCCTCTCTCCACTACCACTGGTCGCTTCCATAAGGAGCAGCATCTTGTGGGCCCTCCCAGGACCTTGACTCTACCATAAAGTAATGATGGTAGGGAGAGCCCCAGTCTCCGAAGGGAAGCCAAGGTATCCTGCCCTGCCACTAGAAAAAGACTGGTCCTGAAATGAGTGCAGCCTGCAAAGTTTCTCAGCTGTGACCATGAGCTGTGAGCTCAGACCCACAGGGACTCAGAGGTCACAAAGGCCCTGGTGCTAATTATAAATATGCATTTACATATGGGCCCTGGAGCAGGTGGATGGAGGCATATAGTTAATTTTAGCCACAGACTTTTTTTTTTCATAAGAATGGGAGCTTCTCCCTGCCCTAATCCAACTTTCCCTTTTTCTACTCTGACACCATACTCTCAGACAATGTTCTCATCCAACCTCAGGCTAGCTACCAAACTCAAGCAAAACGACCACAGTTGGGTGCCCCCAGGAACACGCCTAAAATGGATTTCCTAGCTTTCTTCTACCCTAGAATCCCTAATCTCATCTGCTCTAATCCTACTTTCTGGTTCCTTTTCATTAACCAACTTGCCTCAACTTACGTCATGCCACCTTCCAGACACCAAGTTACAGATGCTACCATGACTCCACCCCGACTTCTCTGGGCAGATGGCCTCACCAATGTGTCCTGGACCCTCACATCTCCAGAGCCCTGCCCCACTAGGGAAAGACAGAAACAGGCTGGGGGCGTGGATCCACCTGCCAACACCCATGTTCAGCAGGGAAACAATTACAGAAGCCAGAACTCCCACCTTCTGCTCCCCATAAACAACCTTCATCCAGACTCCCAGCCAGGGAGAAGTGATAGGATGAAGATAAGAGGACTCTGCACTCCAGCTCCATCAGCACCCAGAGAGAGAGAAGGAAAGGAGAGGGACAGATGGAGGGAGTTATGTTGTCCTGAGTGCCTTAGAGGGGGAGAGAGAATTGAATCAGAAAAAATAAAAGGGGCAACTGTATAAAAGTGGACAGATTGTTGTAGAGAAGATGGTTGGCCCATGTCTACAGCCTTAGGGGGTTGCAGTGGGGAGATTGAAGATTCAGAACTCTGGTGGTGGGAATAGTATGGATTCAAACCCTTGTCAACATGTAATTCTGTAATATAAAAATATAAGAAAAGAAAAAGGAAAAAAGAGAAGGGGAGAGAGAGAGAGAGAACCTGCAGACCTGCTTCATTGCCTATGAAGAGACCCCCTTGTAGGTGGGGAGCCGGGAGCTTGAACCGGGATCCTTGTACCTGTCCTTGTGCTTTGTACTATGTGCGCTTGACCTGGTGCACCACCACCCAGCCCTCTGAAAGCTGATTTTTTAAGTTTTATTTTACTTATTTTAAAAACGTTTTATTTGGGGAACAGGCGGTAGTTGAGTGCCCATGGCGTCAAGTGCAAGGACCGGACCGGTATAAGGATCCTGGTTCGAGCCCCCAGCTCCCCATCTGCAGGGGAGTCACTTCACAGGCGGTGAAGCAGGTCTGCAGGTGTCTATCTTTCTCTCCCCCTCTCTGTCTTCCCCTCCTCTCTCCATTTCTCTCTGTCCTATCCAACAACGATGACAACAATAATAACTACGATAATAAAATAACAAGGGCAACAAAAGGGAATAAATAAATAAGTAAATATTTTTAAAGTAAATAATAAAGACACAAATTAAAGAAACAACTTTAAGACTGTTGCTTTTCTGTAAGTTTTGATGACTGATTAAATTTTTGTGGATCTTCAGATAAATAAACTGAAAATGAAATGCTTTGGGAAATGTTTTTGTTGCAGAATTAATTATGTTTCTTAATAAATACGACATAAAAATATAAGGCAAAATGGTACCTAACTGTGAAATTTATCTAGTGTTAGGACTATTTCAAGAGCAACTAGTGTTGCTTGAATTACATGCAGTGTCAACCTGTATTATCCATTTCCTTTCTGGCAAAAATTAGAACTAGGGTCTGGGCAGTGGTGCACAGGGTTGAACACATATGTACAAGGATCTGGGTTCAAACTGCAGTCCCCACCTACTGGTGAGCAGCAGGGCAAGTGGTAAAATAAGTGTTACAGGTCTCTCTCTCTCTTTTCCAGCCCCACTCAATTTCTCTCTATCCTATCAAGTAAAGGGTGGGGGAGGGGGAAATGGCTGCCAGGAGTGGTGGGTTTGTGAGTAGTCTCTGAGTCCCAGTGATAACCCTCATAGTAAATGAAGAAGAAGATTTTTTAAAAGCCATCCAGCAAGGCCTTCACTTCACTCAGCTGTGAAGCTATCTAGTTTCTGAACACAAACCACAGTTATAGCAACAAATTTTGGACCCTGATGCAAGTGCAAATAAAATTTTCATAATTCCAAAATTCATTTAACTTTGTAACTGAAAAGCTTCCACCTAGACGTCAATGGCAAGTAATTAATTTAATGACAAACTAAAAAGCAGACATCAGGAGAAGAACTGAATAGAATCCTTTAAGCGCCTTCCAAGCAATAACCGAGCTCAATTAAGTTCATATGCTCATAGTCAGACATTAGTTTTTGGCAGTCTCTCTCTGTATGAAAGACATTTTCAAGCACGGGATCCGGAAACCCTCCTAATGAATCAGCATTAACAGGTGAAAGCAATCTGGTGATTTGGGAAGCCCCAACTCTGCACCTAACCTACATGAAATGTTACCTTTTGAGGACAGTGATTCCACTCCCAGGAATGAATCGACATGACAGAAAATCACATTCAGGTATCCTTACAACATTTGTTACTCGGCAATAGAAGCTAGTAGAGATGTTTTCTCTTTTGTTCTGTAACTGTATAATGTGACTGGTGTTTGCCTGTTGGCCTGCAGAGCCATGTATGTCAACTCTCTCTCTTCCCTGGAGTCTCTACGGGCCTTGACCCTGAATCTTGTCTTAGGCTTTTCTGGTGCTCTGCAAATCTCCTCGAGCCATCCTATATGCTCACATTTTCTGACTGCTTTTGGGAAGGACATGTCTATGCCTGATGAACCTTATGGAGAGATTGAAATTCAGGTTATTTCTCAGGTAACATGCTGGTAAGTACATTGCGACTGAAACTTCATCTTCCTGGCTGCAAACCTAGAATTTTGTGTTACCTTGGAGTAGTACTTACCCTCCCTAAGTCTCAATTTCCTCATCTGTAATGGGGATTATAATGAGAACATGACCTGTACCTGGGTGCCAGCACTGAACTAATAGGTGTACGGAAAGCACTTAGCTTAGCTCCAGTGGAGGACAGTCAGGAATTAGCTGGATGTTCAATCATAGGAAAGGAAAAACAACACTCCATGTTACATAGAAAGAAATGATGGAAAAACACAGTTTCTCATTCGGCTAGAAAGCAAGGCTTTTCACTTACTTTAAAATCTGTGCTCTTTGGGAGTTGGGCGGTAGCATAGCAGGTTAAGTGCATGTGGCTCAAAGCGTAAGGACTAGTGTAAGGATCCCAGTTCTCGAGCCCCTGGCTCCCCACCTGCAGGGGAGTCGCTTCACAAGTGGTGAAGCAGGTCTGCAGGTGTCTATCTTTCTCTCCCCCTCTCTGTCTTCCCCTCCTCTCTCCATTTCTCTCTGTCCTATCCAACAACGACGACATCCATCATAACAACAACAACAACAAAACAATAAGGGCAACAAAAGGGTATAAATAATAATACATGAATATTTTTTAAAAATCTGTGCTCTTTGAGGTATATTAAGATAATGACTCTAATGTAGTAAAGATGATATTTAAATCTAATTAATGCAGAAGTACTAAATTATCAAGAGAACCTTTGGGACTGTCCTCATCTAGCTTACTTCCGGGTCCGCACTTGTTAGCTGTGCCACAGACATTGCTATCTGAATGGTCTACATGGCCCAGGGGTGACATCCTGATAATCGGTCTGTATCCAAAGATGGCACAAGTGAGTCAGTCAGCAGTCACCGGTTTGTCAGTTAAAAACCAACCACTTATTTACAAAGACACAAACAAGCATTCCAAAGGCAAGCATAGATTAAAAATAAATAAATAAAAAACAAAAAATAAAGCCTTGGCTCTAAGGAGAGACCTCCCCTTGATTTAAAATCCTAGGTGATCCTGGTGACATATCTCTGAGATATGGTAGGAGTGTAACTGCCAAATCGGACCCATCTGAGACACCCTCTGGGTCCGTGGCTCTGAGAACTAGAGGGCATGTGCTGACCATCCTGCTTCAAGCAGCTCCCCAGATGCAAGTAGCACGTGTCTGCACTCTCTCTCCTGAGCCTTAGCTATGCGGTTCAGAGCCTCTCTCCCTTGGCAGAGTCGGCTCTGATTATATAACAACAGTTGCTGGCGTGCTGAGACGTGGAGGAGAGAGAGAAGAGATCCAGAGCGGAGAGAGAACACAGTTGTTTATTCATGCAGGCACCTCAGAGTAGGGTGAGAGCACAGTGGCTCAGAGTTGGGTGAGAGCTGGCCAAAATGGCCGCCTCACGCAGCACCCTTTTCTGCGTCTGACCACTGAGGTGAAAACCGGGCAAGAGAGCGGGCAAGAGAGAGAGGGGCGGAAGAAGAAGGGCTTTATAGGACACAGTCAACGACTGCCACCTCTCCAGATTCAAAGGAGGTCTCGAAACTTAACATCAGGCTCAACCTGACGCTGTTGACTGGCTACGGAAGAAGGGCAAACGCTAGAAGAAGAAGAAGGGCAAAAACCGAGAGTGACAAGCCGGGACAGGATTGGTTGGGAAGGGCGCTTCGAGACTATCTTATTAACTCTCACGGGAACTGGCACCAGCCTGAGGGGACAACATGGTGGAACAGGCGCTCAGAGAATGTCCCAACTCTCGCGGGAACTGGCACTAGCCTGAGGGGACATCTGCACAGCAAGTTGCAGTGCGACTTCTCTCCATAAAATCACACGGCGTCTACAGGAATTTGTCCTAAGTGAGAGCCTTGCACCCAGATGGAAGTTAGTTCTTGCTATTCAGACTTCCTACTACCCTTGACCAAGCCATTTCGCCTTCTGCATCCTCAGTAAAATGCGAGTGCGAAGCAAATTGCCTCGGGAGTGGCGAGAGGACTTACATATCCACAGAGACATTGGCAGAAAAATTCTTTTTTGTAAATTTATTATGATCTTTATTTATTTATTAGACAGAGACAGCTAGAAATTGAGAGAGAAGGAGGTGATAGAGAGAGACAGAGAAATACCTGCAGCCCTGCTTCACCACTCGTGAAACTTTCCCCGTGCAGGTGAGGACCAGGGGATTGAACCTGGGTCCTTGCCCACTGTGATGTGAGCACTTAACCAGGTGTGCCACCACGTGGCCCCTACAGAGAAATTCTTAACTTCTGGGCTGAGTTAATAAATCCAGTAAATGCTAGTTCATGTAATCTGGCTTTTTCATATATATATAATCTTTTATTGGATAGAGGCAGCCAGACATCAAGAGGGAAGGGGGATGATAGAGAGGGAGAGAGACAGAGGCACCTGCAGCCCTGCTTCAAAACTCGCAAAGCTGTCCCCCCGCAGGTGGGGACCAGGGGCTCAAACTCATGTCCTTGCACATTGTAACATGTGAGTTCAACAAGGTGCACCACCACCAGGCCCCTAATGTGACTTTTCCTGTGTGACAAAAGACAAAAAAAAAAAAAGGCAAAAACAAAAATAAAAATTAAATTAAAAAAAAGCCACAAAACCCAACTTCCTGATTCCAAGTTAGAAGACAAAAGAAGAATTATCAAGAACAACAAAGAAACGAGTTCACTAAAGCTTCTGGAGGAAAGAACAAATACAGAAGTCACTTACGTTTGAATTTCAGAGCAACAATAACATACACTCTGAGGCTAGTTTGACTGCTGCACCTCGCACCTTTACACTCAGTAAGTTACTGACTGGTACTCTGAATTCAAAGGTAATTGGTGTCAGGTATTTTTATTTACTAAGTTTGCAGTCTAGGGTCAGATGTCCTCAAAACCTCTTGTCCTGCACAGCTAACAAGACTCAAAAGTCAAGGGAGTCTGCTGTGTTTCCTGCTCCAAAAAAGCTGAGAAGCTTCAGGGCAAAGGTCGACCCCACCCTCCCAGTCTCTGCCCAGCTAGGGGCTCCCATGGGGAACCCCATGCTAACCATTCTGCCTCCTGGCCACCCCCAGAGGGAGCCTGGTCCAGAGGCTGCTGGGAAGACCATGGCTGACTGCCCTTAGCTTCCTAGGGTCCTTCTGCCTCAGGCCTTTCCCAGGGTGAGGCCCTGTGCTGGAAGGGGTGGTGAATCATTGTCTCTGGGTCCCTGCCATGCCCTGCTCAGTCCACCTGGGGGTGGGGTGGAGGTGGGGGAGCAAGTTGCAAGAGACAGAGAAAAAAAAAAGCAATTTATCAATTTCACTTTTTTTTTCTTCTTAGCCTGTTAATGCTTTTCTGTCCTGGCCTGCAAAAACTTAAATTGCTACAGTGACTCAGAGGCAGTTTTGGGAGCACTTCCCAACAGCTAGGGACTGCTGGTGACTCTCTTACGTTAAAGAGGAAACTCTTGTGGTTCAACTGTAGCTTAGGTATTTTTAGAGCCGTTACCATGCTAACCGAATTTCGTTCGTGTCACCTGCAAGATAGGAGGTAGAGTTCAGGGCCTTCTCTAAACTGCAACCAAAAAAAATATAGATGATTTACCAGTTGCAAATGCTTTGTTATCTTAAAAAGCTACTCACCACTCACCCAGGACAGGACAGGGGCTGCTCAGAAACCCTTAAGGGGCCAGTTAGTACTATGTCTTTCTCTCTTACAAAAACCTTTGGAAGGAAACTAACCAAAACGTTAAGATTGGTTAGTTCTAAAGGTCGGAGCCTGGAGGCAGTGACCCATTTGTTAATCATTAAGCTTTTTTTAAGCCTTCTCTGACAGAATTCTGGCCTTCTGCCATCCCTCTGGTCATTTTAAGCTGTAAATTCTTGTAATCTTTCAGCTTTTAAGTAGGTAGCAAAGGTTATGAGAAAGACATCAGTTGTTAGCTATTTTATTTTATTTTATTTTTTTCCTTATCGAACGTCTGAATAAGGGCTTTAGAAGGCAGAGCTGTTCTGTTCACGGACTTGTCTTTGAACATCCTCAGCTGTGTAACGTTTATACTTGTATCACCCAGTCCTCTGGACTATCATTCCCATGTTGATTAACTCCCAGAGAAGAGCAGGCAGAGCAGGGCAGGCACCCACTTAATGACCAAGTCCTAGTTCTCCGAGAACACTGGCACATAGTTCAAGAAGCAGAAGGCGATGTATTTACTGTGTTCTGCCATTAATTAAAAAGGGTTGGGGTCGCTTTGAAATATTTTGAATATATACTGTGAGGTCCCATGAGGATTGGTTCCCAAATTTAATGAGTTTATACTCTGCAGTTCACCCTTACCCCTCTAAACAAAACTCAATTTGACGTTGGCTGTGGACATTAAACTGCCAAGCCTGCTACAATCTTCAACATGGAATAGCTGTTCTCTATTTCTCAAGGGAATAAATAGACATTCAAACCCTGAGTATCCATAACCCAAACTTCTGGAAGGCTTAAGAATTTGGAATTTCTCCAAACTGAAGAGGTTGGGGTGGGGTGGGGTGGGGTGGACAAATGAGGGTGATGAGGGAGAAAGAGAGAGATTAGAAGGATAAATAAATTTTAAAAAAAGCAAGCAAGTTAGCTTTGAGCAGTAGACCTGCAGCCCTAGCAACACTGAAAAAAAAAAAAAGAGATCTGGAGCTTCCATCTGATTGGCTAGGCACGCAGAAGAAATGGTGAGCTCTGATTGGCTGGTGATGATGTCTCCAAATAACCAGCCTTTTTCAGGAAAGCAAATGGATGTGGTAGAAGGGACAGAGAGAAGAAGCAGGCAAGTAGAAAGGGGGAGAGAGGGAGAGAGGGAGAGAGGGAGAGGGAGAGAGAGAGAGAGGGAGAGAGAGAGGGGGGGGGAGACAGAGGAAGAGAGGGAGAGGGAGAGAGGGGGAAGAGAGAGGGAGAGAGAGAGAGGAAGAGGGAGACAGAGGAAGAGAGGGAGAGGGAGAGAGGGGGAAGAGAGAGAGAGGGAGGGAAGGGCATGTGGAGGGGAGATGAAGGGTCGGTCCTTTGTGACTGAGAGGGGGCTGCATGAAAAGAGGGTAAGAATAACAACACCTGTTTGTGAGATTGCTCAGCTATGATCTGCTTTGACATGCAACCATGGCTATTGTCTTCACAAAGGCCTGCAGAGCTCCCAGGAGTCAAACAGGTCACTCAGCCAGCAAGAAAAAAATGGTTCGGGTCTTGTGGCTACAAGTCCGGCCAGCACTTCTGATGCCACCCAAGTGTGGTGGAGGGCAGGATACCTTGGAGTTGACCCCAGGGGACAGAGCAGCGGAGCTGACAGCTCATACAGGGGAACCAGCAGCCATGTCTGCGGACAGTGCAGTGGGACATGGACAAGGGGCCAAGGGGCAGGGGGGCTCCTTGTCCTCCAGGGCACAGACCTTGAGAGCAGAAACAAGGGAAACTAGGCTTCCGTCCTAAGAACCCAGAGGGCGGCTCTGGACCTATGTCGCTGCTGTATCTCCTAATCTTCTCTCATTTATCATTCTGAAGGTGAACACATAATTATCCCGGGCCAGGTGGTAGCACACCTGCTTGAGTGCACAAGAACGTGGTTTCTTTCAAGCCCCTGGTCTCCATGTGCAGGGAGAAAGCTTCACGAGTGGTGAAGCAGGGCTGCCGGTGTCTCTCTCCGTCTCTCTCCCTCTTTTATCTCCCCCTCCCCTCCTAATTTCTGTCTCTGCCTAAATAAATATTAAACAATATGTAACTGCCCCTCCCCATCTTCACCCCTCTTTAAAGATAATTCCTGCCTTAGGTCTTGCAAGCAGCATTCCCTTTTTCTCTTTCTCTTTTCACCATTCTGTCTAGAACATTAAAGTCACTGTGGACTCCATTCAGCACTTAAGCCCTCCCGCTGTCTTTCTAACTGAAGAACCCTCAGTTTAGCTACTCCCTATCTCCCTATCATCAGTGGTTGGCTTTCACTTGTTTCATGTAACCTATACAGATAAGGCTTCCCTCAGAAGCCTGTCAAGGGTTCCTTTTGTTCTCAAAGCACTTTTTAATTTGCTTCCTGTGATTTTTCAGTCTGAAATGACATGTCTGTATTTGATTCCTGATCACCCCTTTCTGTCTTCTTCCTACTAATTAAGGCAAAGAAAGGGCAAGCCGGGTCCCCTCACCACGTCATTCCCCCAAGAACACCGCAGAGGCCTGTGGAAGGTAGTGGTAAATGAATGAAGGGATATCGAGGTATTTACATACCCTGGAGGGCCTGTCACCTGGGCACCTATGGAGCCGTGGACATGGGTCCACTGTGGTGCCCGCGAATGAGGTCTGTTAATTCCCGTTGGCACTGTGAGCTCTCATCTAACCTGGAAACTACTAGGAATCTCAACTACATAGTTTCTGAAAAAGGAAGTGGAACTTATTGGTATTGAGATTTGGCTCGGGGAACTGTGTAAATTCACTACCAACGTCTTAAAAGAAAGCAATTAAAATCCACCCTGAATGGAGACAGCTATTTGATAGCATATAGAAAAGTGTGATGATTGGTTTGCTTCCTGGGGTTCCCGTGCTGAAAGAGGGTCACTTACTCCTCAAGCTGGAAGGCTGAGTTCCTCACCTCTCAACAGAACCGTTTTCTTGATGATCTGTGAACTTACACACTGGCCATAATAAAGCCCAGACCTGCCCTGATCTGCTGACCTTGTGCTGGTGAGTGGTGGAATGCTGCCTTAGAAAAGTGAATCACTCTACGGAGATTTTAAAACCACACAGTAACCAATATGTCAGTCAAAGTATTGCTGATTCCATGACGTCTTTTCTACATCCCAAGGTTTGGGGCTTTTCTTAGCCTACCTATTACAGGCTCCTCTGAAAATTAAGCTTACCATGGTGCCCTCTGGTGGAATAAAATCTACATCTCTTTCAAGCAAAAGCTGTATTGAGTGAGACTACATCATTCGGTTACAGAAATAGAAGCAGTGGCTCTAAATAAGTATGTCCCTAGACTGTAAGAAGAAACTCTTGTTACCAGGGGATAGTAAGAAGTCTCCGTCTCAAAGTATCTGCTTGCAGATTCTAGGGATAAAATGTGTAAATTCCACAGAGCAGAGACCATTACATAAACGCACCGTGAATTCAAAGCATTAGAAGGAAGGTTAGCAGCCCTTGCACTTCACATCACCTAGCAACACAGAAGCTGACTGACTACATGTCACCCCTAGAAGGCCAGGAGATGGTTACAGCATTTGCAACAATATTCAGAAGTAGCCACAGGTGCAAGAAGGAAGTAAAATTCAGTTGTGGTTTATTGAGAATCCGTAGAAATTCATTTCACAGGACTTAAGTCACTAGATTCCTCACCAGAGCTGATAAAATCCTCAAAATGGTGGTCCAGAAGATGGCACAGTGGATAAAGCATTGGACTCTCAGGCATGAGGCCCCCAGTTCAGTCCCCAGCAGTACATGTACCAGAGTGATGTCTGGTTTTTCCTCTTTCCTATCTTCCTCATTAATAAATAAAATCTTAAAAAAAAAAAAAGTAAAATGCCCACTAAAACGTCAAGAGTCAGTGTTTGTTCCTTAAAACTGTTTTGACCATGAAACCTAGCAACTTCTTTATAGCTAGAAGCACAAGGGGGCCATTTCCACGAGGGGACAGCTTGAAGGCCTCTTGGAGACAACTGACCTAGTTGGCACACAGATCCTATGGAAGGAATTTAGATCACTGAACTAGTCAACTACAAAAATATGTCGATGGCATTAGAGCATCTCTGTACTACAGTCTTGAGGTAGAGGGAAGCAGTGTCACTCCATATAAAACCTTCTGTATCCATCAAATTGCACTGAATGAAACTCTTATGGAAATAAGAGTTGGAAAGGAAACAAAGCCTTTGGGTTTCTACCTTCTCAAAATTATTTGATCACTATTATTAGTCTGCAGTTTCCCCAAAGGGAGAATGAAGTGA
This sequence comes from Erinaceus europaeus, assembly GCF_950295315.1. NCBI lineage: Eukaryota > Metazoa > Chordata > Mammalia > Eulipotyphla > Erinaceidae > Erinaceus > Erinaceus europaeus. Next base: position 2,156,525 of record NC_080162.1, on the reverse strand, counting down.
GTAGCGGTGACGGGGCACTGCACACTTCAAATGGACCGGCCTGATTTTCTAGCCGAGATCTTTCCTCCAAAATGTGCTGCACCCCACACCAAAACACCAGCAGACAGAGTGACCGCTGATTCTAATACACTGGGTTTTAAAGGGTTGCTTCCCCCCTACGGGGGAGGGGGGATAGGAAGTAATTCTTAGTGGGGAGAATGTCTTACAATGTCTGAATGGGGCCACAACTGAATTTAGTATGTAGAAGACAGGGTTTCGAGAGCAGCTGCCCATCATGCCGGATCATCTACGCCGAGGGCCAACTTCAGTTGTACATGGAGACACTGATTGTCTTGCATAGTTTCAATAAATATTGGACTATTTTAGAAATGCAAGTCTGGCATAGATGGAGATAAGGAAACGCTATGTTTAGAACTCTATCAAGAATTATGTTTTTGAAAAAAAAGAAAGAAAGAAAAGAAAAAAAGTCATCAAAGGCCACCTGTGATTATTTTAACACCCCCAAGAGCCCACTGGGATCGCTTCTCTTTCGGGTGTCCACTTTAAAATGCCTCTACAAAGAGGTGAATCTGGCTCTTTCATTGTGTCTTCTAATGCAGTTGTACCTGCATATTCTCAATTATTTGCTGATACTTTATTTCCTTACCCAGCTTTGAAAAATGCAGAAGGTTAGAATCATGGTACAGAACAGGACTTTAGACAGTGATGCCTCCAGGCCCTGAACTGGGTCCCTGACACCACTTTTGCCAGAGTGAAGTGCTGGTTCTCTAACAGACCAACAACTCCTGAGACCCCAAGCCTCCTGTGCTTGGCTGCCAACAGAAAGGCAGAAGAGAGTTACAACTCCTTTCAAAGCCCATTCCCAGAAAATTATCATTTTTTTTAAAGATTTCTTTATTGGGGAATTAATGATTTACAGTCGACAGTAAATACAGTAGTTTGTACATGCATAACAGTTCCCAGTTCCCACATAACAATACAATCCCTCTGGAGTCTGGCGGTAGTGCAGTGGATTAAGCACACCTGGCACAAAGTGCAAGGACCAGCATAAGCATCCCGGTTCAAGCCCCCAGCTCCCCACCTGCAGGGGAGTCGCTTTACAAGGGGTTGTGGGGCTATGTGTAAGCTTGATAGAGCTTAGGGAAAACTCCCCCTATCCTTGGATGGAGGTCTGGGACAGACACCCCCTTGTTAGTCTCTCTCACTGAGATGAGCAAAAGGGAAAAACAGTCTCTCAGACTCAGTTCTCACTTTTCAGACTCTCAAGCCCACAGAGATCTCACTGCCTCCCCCATTAACTGCAGGCCACATGGCTGCCTGCCTTAAGGTTCATTCAAAGTTCACATAGTCACCCAGAATTCACACAATCACCTCACTTTCGATCACTAGAGAAAGCATACTACATCAAACACCTCTCTGACATCAGTCAGTGAAACTCCAAACTTTATTTCCTTATAGCCTTCTGATAACTACCATGCTCTGTTTATCTTCTCTCTGTCTCACCCTGCTGGTTTAACCCCTATGTTTCTCTCAAATACCTTTGGATAATTAAGTTGCTTGCATCACGGAGAATAATTGTCTTGACCTTTATGTATCTCATCAATTCCTGTCATACCAGCCCCCTACCATAGGCAAGCTGACCTTTAAGAAACCTGTAATTTCTGACATATTTGAAAAATGTTCTTTGTCTGTACCTCTATTTAAACCCAAGCCCACCGTACAATAAATGAGAGTGTCCCAGTTCTCTCTGGTGTCTCTTGTCTGTATCGTGTCGTCTCTTGAATGAGGAAGGGAGAACCGGTCGTCTGCCTTCCTTGCAGGTTATCAACCCACATAAGTGCCAGCAGGTGGTGAAGCAGGTCTGCAGGTGTCTGTCTTTCTCTCCCTCTCTGTCTTCCCCTCCTCTCTCCATTTCTCTCTGTCCTATCCAACAATGACGACAACAATAATAACTATAATAATCAAACAATAAGGGCAACAAAAGGGAATAAAAAATAAATATTAAAAAAAATACAACACCTACTAGGCCCTCCTCTGCCATCCTGTTCCAGGGCCTGAACCCTCCCTACCCACCCCAGAGTCCTTTACTTTGGTGCAATACACCAACTCCAGTCCAAGTTCTACTTCGTGTTTGCCCTTCTGAGCCTTATCATTTGATCTATTTCCTGGAACCTCCCTTCCCCTATAAGATAATATTTATAGAGTCCAGGGATTAAGTTGTACTATATTTAGGTGAGCATTATTTAGTTTACTGTAGAGCTTGACTGAGTTGAGATCCACCCAACCACAATGGCCAGCTTCCTGTATAAGTACCGTGCGCTAACCGATTGCACCACTGGAGCTCCAGTGGCCAGATTCCTTACCAAGACCCACAGGAATCCCCGTCTCCCTTTGCCATTTCATTTTTTCCCCTTGCTTCCTCAGACCTCCGCCCCTCACCCCCTGGCAGATGCCAGTGCCTTAAAGGAAGACATTTTCCTCTCTTTGTCTTACTTTGCATCTTTCAACTTTGTGACTTGACTCACTTTATAAAGAAGCTCAAGCAATCTCTGCTGTTGTATTTTATTTGGAAATTCATCTGTCAGATTGTATTTGATTCATTTGCTACATGGTTGGTTGTCCTGCTAGAAGATGTCTTCTAAAGCAGGGATGACCCAGGGTTAGTCCACATGTCTGTCAGCACAGGACTATGAGAGGTACAAAAGGCATGTGTTTGGGGTGAAGGCATCAAGAGATTATTAGCCATGCGATCAGTGTTAGTATAAGTACTATAAGCCTTGCTCAAGAGCACCCTTGAATTCAGTTCTACTCATTCAGTTCTTTCCTTGCTTACAGAAAACATACAGCTTTCTCCATTTTTGTGAGTTACCACAGTGGCTCACTGTGACCTGTTTTTGCTTGCACAAATACATTGTTATTTGTTTTCTACAAATACAGACACATGTGACTCAAATTCCTCACTGTACTATTCACCATGATTTCTTAACTATTATTTCTTGAATATGATAGTGTTGAAATAATATTCAGTTTTTTATCCCTTTAATATAACATCTAAAGATTTCTTGAAAAAGGTGTTAAGTTACAGGAATCTACAAAAACTTTTCCTCACTTCTCTATTGCTCCATGTCTGTTAGTGATATGTAAGGTAAATTTTACCATTAGAAGAGAGATGCTAGGTAGGGAGGGGGAGATAGCATCATGGTTATACAAAGAGTCTCTCTAGTCTGAGGCTCCAAAGTCCCAGGTTCAATCCCCTGTATCACCATAAACCAGAGCTCAGCAGGACTCTGGTAAAAAAAAAGTTAAGGTGAAGGAGGAGAAGGAGGAGAAGGAAAAAGAGCAGGAGGAGGAGGAGGGGGAGGAGGAGGAGAAGAAGATACTCCCCTAATAACTGTGAAAAAAATCAATGTGTTGAAAATCACAGTTGAAAATCAGTGTGACCCAAAAAAACCCAAAAGATTAATATGCTTTAAAAAAAAACCCACAAGGTTACACATCCTTCCAAACATAGTACTAATAAATAACCCATCCACTTTTGGCGGGTCAACCATAGTAAAGAGTAAGACATCTTTAACATATACGGTGAATTTGTGCCAGAAAGCAAAAGAATAAACAATTCAAATACTCTTAGTGTTCAAGCTCGGGCTGTCAAAAGACTGTATGTTAGAACAGGTTTTACTAATTAAGTAGATTTTCTAGTACAAGAAACATAGGTTCTCCTCTGATGACACAATCATGACCAATTTCATTCACTTTCTACCACAGGAGGACAGGTGTCACAGACACAGTTGACTATGGCTACATTCCAGGAAATATTATAGCTGGATATTTTTCTTTTCTTTTTAAAGATTTTATAAGTGATTTAACAGTGATTAATAAGACTGCAAAAAAAAAAAACAACAACAACAAAACCCAGGTATAATTTCACACAGTTCCCATCACCAGAGTTCCCTATCCCAACCCCTTTGCTGGAAGTTTCCCTACTCTTTATCCTCTGGGAGGATGGACTGCAGTGGTGACTATTTTTCTTGCCTGGGCTTTACACAAGCAGTCTCACTGTTCTAGCACCAGTTTTCCACTAAGATCTGTCCATGCAGAGAGAGGCCCCAGCACACAGCTTCCTGGGAAGCCATAGCACCTTCTACCTGTGCACCTGGACCACCAGCATGGCCGGTCACCTGGCATCAGAACAAGTGAGCCATCTTGTCCCAAGGTGAAGCCCAGAAGCAGCAGCAACTTTCAGCTGTGGATTCACACATTAAAAAAATATATATATTTATTTTCCCTTTTGTTGCCCTGTTTTTTTTTTTATTGTTGTTGCTGTTATTGATGTTGTCATTGTTGGATAGGACAGAGAAATGGAGAGAGGAGGGGAAGACAGAGAGGGGGAGAGAAAGACAGACACCTGCAGACCTGCTTCACCGTCTGTGAAGTGACTGCCTTGCAGGTGGGGATCCTTATGCCTGTCCTTGCGCTTTGCACCACGTGCGCTTAGCCCGCTGTGCTACCGCCGGACTCCCAGGATTCGGATTCACGCATTTAAAAAATGATAGCTCAGGCGAGGATTCTGAGCATGCACATCGTACAAACACTTGGGTTCTACAGGCATCAAACGACACTTTTAGGAAACTAGAATTATAGCTGACAGGTCACATGGAGAACAAAGTCAGCTGAGGACTGAGCCTTGTGTGGGTGAGTGACCACAAAGGCTGCTGTGCAGGGCATACGCTCTCATGGCCACGGATGGGTCTGGGGGATGTACAGAGTCTTCAGTGATGCTTCTTTTGTAATGAATCTCCACCTGAGCTCTCTGACGAGACAGAGTCTCACTCAGTGAGGACACAGCTGGAGATAATCCAGCTGAACACACTGAAGTAGGAAGTAGCCAACTCCTGGAAGGAGAAGATCCCTGTTCACAGTGAGGAAGGAAGTAGGGGAGGCAGATCTTGGGCAGTGCAGGAGCATTTTTAATTTTTATCATGTATTTATTTATTTTTAATTTATTAGGCGACTAGGAGCACTTTTTAACTCATTTTTAAAGGGGCCGCTGGAGTTCTGAATCAGCAAAATCTCTTTTGGCCTGCATCTCCCTCTCCTGTCTCAAACTGCAGGGAGGCTCATCCCCTGACACTGAGGGAAAGAACAGGCTCTGCCACACACACTCACTGTAAAGGAACTCTTGACTAAGTCCCTAGAGTGATGGAAACTTGGGAGAGACAGGTAGATGAGAAGAGTTCCAGAGGAAGAGAATCCGTGTGATGGAATAGAACAGATACTCTGAGCACTGCTGCTGACCAAATGGGACTGGGGTTACATAATGTGGGGATGCACTTCATTCCTACAAAGAGACAACACAAACAGCCATGCATTTTAGTATAGCCATGGGCTTTCACATTCACCACTTTATTTTGTATTGTGTAAGACAATTTTATTTACATGTACCTATAATGAGAGAGAGAGGGAGAGGGAGAGGGAGAGGGAGAGGGGGGAGAGAGAGGGAGAGGGGAGAGGGGAGAGGGGAGAAGGGAGAGGGGAGAGGGGAGAGGGGAGAGGGGAGAGGGGAGAGGGGAGAGGGGAGAGGGGAGAGGGGAGAGGGCAGAGGGGAGAGGGAGAGGGAGAGGGGAGAGGGGAGAGGGGAGAGGGGAGAGGGATAGGGGAGAGGGCAGAGGGGAGAGGGGAGAGGGGAGAGGGAGGGGAGAGGGGAGAGGGGAGAGGGAGAGGGAGAGGGGAGAGGGGAGAGGGGAGAGGGAGGGGAGAGGGGAGAGGGAGAGGGAGAGGGGAGAGGGGAGAGGGGAGAGGGAGGGGAGAGGGGAGAGGGGAGAGGGAGAGGGGAGAGGGACAGGGAGAGGGGAAAGGGGAGAGGGGAGAGGGGAGAGGGAGAGGGGAGAGGGGAGAGGGAGGGGAGAGGGGAGAGGGGAGAGGGAGAGGGGAGAGGGACAGGGAGAGGGAAAAGGGGAGAGGGAGAGGGGAGAGGGGAGAGGGAGAGGGAGAGGGCAGAGGGGAGAGGGGAGAGGGGAGAGGGGAGAGGGGAGAGGGAGAGGGGAGAGGGGAGAGGGAGAGGGGAGAGAGGAAGAGAGGGAGAGGAGAAAGGGAGAGAGAGAGAGAGAGAGGGAGAGAGAGAGAGAGAGAGAGAGAGACCACAGCACAAAGCATTGCTCAGCACTGGCTTATGGTGGTCCTGTATATTGAACCTGGCATCTTGGAGCCTCAGGCATCAAAGTCTTGTCCAGAACTACTCTGCTGTCTTTGCAGCCCATTTTCATAACTTTAAAGCAAATGTTTCTTTTCAGACTCCTATAAATCTTTTAGTGTCTATCTTTCTTTCCCCCAAAAAGTCATTTACAAGGAGAAGAAATTCAGATTAATAGCATGCTCTCTGACAGCAATATTCAGTGGAGAACAATTCAGTATCCTGTTTAAAATGCTCAAAGGGTATCACTTTGGACTAGGTGTGGAGCACTGCATCAAATAAAGGAGTCTGGAGTGGGGGTGGAGGGAGGGTTCAGGTCTCCTGGAACATAATGGCGGAGGAGGACCAAAATGGGGTTGAATTGTTATGTGGATAACTGAGAAATGGTACACATGTACAAACTATTGTATTTTACTGTAAACCATTCATTTGACTATAAACCATTATGTGACTGTAAACCATTAATCTAAAGTAAAGGAAAAATGATTTTTAAAATTGTTTTATTATCTTTATTATTGGATAGAGATAGCCAGAAATTGAGAGGAAGGAGAGAGAGAGAGGAAGAGAGAGAGAAAAAACACACCTGTATTTCTGCTTCCCACTTGTCACTTGTGAAGCTTCCCCCTGAAGGTGGGGACCAGGGACTTGAACCCAGGTCCTTGAGACTGTAATGTGTGCTCATGTAGTATCTCTCTCTTTGAAATAAAATAAACATTGAAAAAGAAAAATTAAAGAGAAGGAACTCACAAATTAAAAGAGGTTTACAAGCATTTAAAAGATTGTTTCCACTCTTTGGCTGTTGTGAATAATGCAGCTATGAACATAGGCTGCCTGTGTCCCTTCTACTTAGTGTTTCCATGTGCTTTGCCTAAGTGCCTGGGAGTGGCACTGATGGATCAGAAGGTATTTCTTTCTTTCTTTCTCTCTCTCTTTATTATTTTTTTTTCTTCCAGGACTATTGCTGGGGTTGGGTGCCTACACCATAAATCCACTGCTCCTGGAGGTCATTTTTCCCATTTTATTGCCCTTGTTGTTGTTGGATAGGACAGAGAGCAATGGAGAGAGGAGGGGAAGACAGAGAGGGGGAGAGAAAGACAGACACCTGCAGACCTGCTTCACCGCCTGTGAATCGACCCTCTTGTAGGTGGGGAGCCGGGGGCTCGAATCAGGATCCTTATGGTGGTCCTTGTGCTTCGCGCCATGTGTGCTTAACCTGCTGCGCTACCGCCTGACCCCCTCAGACAGCATTTCTATTTCCATTTTAGCACTCTTCAAACTGCTTTTTCGCACCAATATGCCTTCCCACCAATGGAACACAGCTGTTTCTTTTCCTCCGTATCCTAGCCAAAACGTATTCTCTGTTTGGTGTATGTTGGTCATTCTCACCAGTATGAAGTGGCATCTCACTTGGCCGTAATGGGTGACTGGAAAAGAAGTCACAGGACATCTACCTAGTGCCATGCTGCTCGGCAGTTTAAGAAGGTGTTTGTAAGACTTGTGAGAACTCTGCTGGTTTTCTTTGGGAGGTGGGAGGGTGGGGACACAGGTCTTTGGTGGTGGATGTGGTGTGGAGCTATACCCTGCAATCTTGCTATCCCGTAATGGTGGGACCATGTGTAAGCCTGATAGAGCTTAGGGAGAACCACCCCCGTCCTTGGATGGTCTGAGAAGATACCCTCTTGGTGAGTCTCTCTCAACCAAAGTGAGCATAAGGGGGGAAACTCAGACTTGGTTCTTTCCTTCTTGACTCTCAGGCCCATAGAAACCCCAGTACTTCCCTCCATTAACTGCAGGCCACATGGCCGCAGATTCACTTATTCAAAGTCACCCTCTGATCACAGAAGAACACACCTTATCACACACTCCATCACACACCTCAGACCCCAGACAAGAGAAATTCCAAACTATACGGCCTTTTGATATCCATCTTCTCTCTGTTTCAGCCTACGGGTTTAACCCCTACGCTTCTCTCAAATACCTTTGGATAATTAAGTTGCTTGTGTCATGGAGAATAACTGTCTTGTATCTCATCAATTCCTGTCATACCGGCCCCCTACCTTAGGGGCATGCCGACCGTTAAGAAACCTGTAATTTCTGACATATTTCAGTAATATTCCCTTCATTGTTTTTCTATTTAACTCATGTCCACTTTGCTAATAAACGGATCCTACGGATTCTAGGCATGCTAACATTCCCCTGGTGTCTTTTACTTCGTGTCACCCCTGTCATCAGTGAGAAAGAACCAGCCCGTTACCTTTCCCCTGGAGACCACCCCAACCAGAGAGACATACCGAAACTGTAACAAACCATTAATAACAAATACAAATTTAAAAAACAGTAAAAATAAATAAAAATGATATTATATCTTTCAGGAGAAGCGAGATGGAGTTGCAGGTAGCTATGCTTAGTAGAGTAAATAAGGTGAAATGGGAGCCGAGCTGTGGTGCAGCGGGTTAAGCACACATGGTGCGAAGCTCAAGGACTGGCATCAGGATCCCGGTTTGAGCCCCCGGCTCCCCACTTGCAGGGGGGTCGCTTCACAGGTGGTGAAGCAGGTCTTCAGGTGTCTGTCTTTCTCTCCCCCTCTCTTTCTTCCCCTCCTCTCTCCATTTCTCTCTGTCCTATCCAACAACAATGACAGCAATAACAACAATAATAATAACAATGACGATAAACAACAAGAGCAACAAAAGGGAAAATGAATAAATAAAGTTTAAAAAATAAATAAATAAAGATAAATACAATTTAAAAAGAAGGTGAAATATCTATCACTAATGAGTGGTGCTGGGCATGTCCATATCGCCTAACTGTGGGGGCCATCCAGACTATTGACAGAACCACACAAGCCTTGCACTGAGTCACTATTCTCTGCTATCTGTGTTTATATATTTAGAGATTTGCACCTTAGAAAGTTTAAAAATAGAAGACAAGAAGTCCTCTTTTGATTAATTGAAGAATTTGTGTAGTTTTTCTCCAGCTCAGTAAAATGTTAAGTTTTCCAGTATAACATATGACAAAAAAAAAAATAGTCTATGAAGAATAGATTATGCATGGGCAAGATTGTGCAATTTACAGTAAAAGAAATTCAATTTTCTTCAAGTCTTTCAAATTTATATTCTCCACACCCTTCTCATTTGACAGTCCTACTTGTAAATTGTGTTAGTGTAACATCAGGTGTGGCAGAGAAGGCTGGGCAACATTGGTATTGATCCTATCTCTGCTCCAGGGCGTCTTTGTAGCCAAGGACAAGCTCCTTATTTTTTATTACTTGATTAATTTATTTTGTCTAGACAAAGAGAGAAATTGAGAGGGGAGTATAGAGAGTGAAACACCTGGAGCACTGCTTTATCACTTGTGAAGCTTCTCCCCTGTAGGTAGAGACCAGGGAATTGAACCTAGGTCCTTGTACAGTGTAGTGATGAGTGCCTATGATGCGTGCCTAAGCTTAGCCACAAAAACCCCTTCCATTGAAGTCTTAATGTTGTTGCCTGAATGAAGATGAGAACATGACTTTTCTTAATCTAGGCCTCCTTAACCACAGTGGAGAACCATGGGGTTTTAGGAAATAATATCAAGGATGGAATATTTTATTCCTGAACACAGGCAGGTCTCAGTTTTAAATTGTTTATAAGATATTAAGTCATGGGCCAAGCGAAATCCAAAATAGAAGATTACTCCAGCCAGTGAAGTAAACATAATTCCGAGGTCTGAAGATCATAACCACAGCAAAGAGAAGCCATTACCCATTCTGTATACAGTTTATTGTTAGATACATTTACTGGTGTGTAGTATACTTGAAAGTTGTCCAAAAGCCAGACATAAAAATGTTGAAAAGGTCACAAAAGAGACAAAACTCAGGAAAGCAGACCAGTTGGCCCAGGAGAGGAGTGCTCAAATACGCAAAGAAATATTATCCAGATGAAGACAGGGCACTGATGGAGTCAGCTGGCTAGAGTCAAGGTTCATATTATAAAAGAAAGACTAACAGGTGGACTTTGGAAAAACTTCCCAGCCCAAACTTCCCAAAACCTAGGGAATTGGGAATGTTTATTTTCTGGTGATCTTTGAGCATAAGGAACATGATTGACACCCGAGATGGTTTTTACCATAGCCTTGTTGATGCTGTGAAGATAACTAAGATATGTGTGCCTAGTGATGTGCATTCAAATCTCATGGATGTGGGTGGAGATAATCTCTTTGATGTGGACTGCAGATGCAGATCTGGCAGACATAGATCAGGCCTCATGTCCTTCTCTGAATCTTTCAGTTTCCTGCTCCTTCAAACCATCAGAATCAGCAACATCCAGAAGTGCTTGTTACACTCTGGGTGCACGTGGAAACTCAGTCCACTAGCAATAGGCATATCAACCTCTGACCTCTTCAATATCTTAGTCCTCCCCATGACAAAAAGCAACACAGGAAAAGCCAGTCTAGAGTTTTCGTTGCTGAATTAGTTTAGTTCATGATTTCTTCTTCTAAGGATATACTATTTACTGTTGTGAGGGTGAAAAATAAATAATGCCTGTGATATACATGTGTTTGGATAGGAGAGAATAACATCACTGCTGGGTTAGTGTGGGGGTGCCTCTTCCTGGGCACGTGCTCTCTGGGTGGGAGAGAACTCGACCGGAGCCAGCCTGGGCTGCTACTCACTCAGCGACCCGAGGGACGTGACTCAGTAACCAAACATGTGGCGAGACAGTGCAATGTCTTTATTGATCAGAGAACCACAGCTTTTAAAAGACAGACCTGGAAGTGGCAAGTCAGAAATGGAAATGGCTAGAAAAGGGGCGGAGAAAGGCTGGAAAGGTAGGAACTTCCTTAGCAAATGTTTCGAGTGTTTTACTGGTGGGATTAATACTACCCTGGAGGCAGGAAGGGTCTTGAAGGTAGAAAGAAGATAGATCAAATGAATGGAATGGAATGGGTGATCTTTCAGGCAAAACAGTGATTATGTAGATAGGCCATAGTATAAGGAATGCAGGGTGCTTTCTGAGCCCTGCTAAGCTCAACCACATCCTCACAATTTCCCGACATCTCCCCCTTTCTTTTTATCTAATGGCCATAGTATCAGGAACGCAGAGTGTTTGTGAGGTAGGGAGTCTGATAAGACAAGGAAAACCTTTGGGGTGAGTCCTGTCTCTCCTTGCTCAACCTCTCCATAGAGAGAGAGACTGACAGGATAGATGCATTCCTCAGGTCAAGAACCTGCCAAGCTCAGCCACATCCTCACAATCTCCTGACACAGCACAGAAAGAGAAAGGAGTCTGAGAACTAAGGCAGCAGGTGAAAAGTCATCAGAAGAAGAAAAGGGAGGGAGGGAACAGGAATTAGCACTAATGAATGAAGAAGAGGTCGACTCAAGTTCCTTGAGTAGGGTCAACAAATATGTGTTCAGTACTAGGAACAAAACATAAAAAGAGCAGACACAATTCTGAGGGTGCCTTCTGTGTCGACAGCCATTGTTAGGGCTCAGCAGGACAGGCGGGTTCTTACTTTGAAAGTCATTATTAGAGCACCGTTATTTTACTGTTCGTATTTCAATTCTGACACACCGTAACCTGTTTGTGTAGGCCTGGCTTGCAGACTGGGTTAGCAGATAGCACAAAAGTGCGTCCACCTAATAAAATCACCATGAAGATAAACTTTGACTTTTTCTGTGCTCTCTACTGTTTTACTGGCTTTTTATGTCTTTGCCTTCAACCCCAGCCTCCATTCCTCCCCTCCCCCCTCACCCAGGGGCATCTGATATGGAAGAAGAAGCAAGGCCATAAAGGGGTTGTACACAGAGATGCCGCTGTCAAGTGTGTATACAAGGAAGCTTCAGCAGATTGACTAAAGATGTCTGGAAAGTGGCCAGAATCTCTCTCTGAAAGAATCATGGTGGTTCATGGGGAGCAGACTTGTTCATCAACTCTGTTTCTTTTCTGGTGCCATTCTTTTCACTGAATCTGTAGACATTTTGCAGTGAGGTGGAACTTCTGTCTTTCCAGTTTAGATACTGACACATGTTATATTTTCAATTTGCTGTTGAACGTCTCTCTCTCTCTCTCTTTCTCTCTCTGTTTCTTCTTTCCGTCCTTCCTTCTCTCCCTCCCTTTTTTCTTTCTTAATTTGGGAAACAATTTTCTGGATCACTGCTAATTTTTGTTTGTTTGTTTTTAATATTTATTTATTTCCTTTTTGTTGCCCTTGTTGTTTTATTATTGCTGTAGTTATTATTGTTATTATTATTGTTGTAGTTATTATTGATGTTGCTGGATAGGACAGAGAGAAATGGATAAAGGAGGAGAAGACAGAGAGGGGGAGAGAAAGAGAGACACCTGCAGACCTGCTTCACCGCCTGTGAAGCCACTCCCCTGGAGGGGAGCCGGGGACTTGAACCAGGATCCTTGTGTTTTGTGCCATGTGCATGTAACCACTGCACTACTGCCTGACTCCCTTCACTGCTAATTTTTATTATCCTTATTGTTCCAGAAAGGACTTGAGAAAGAAAGGCTTACTAGTGAATTATATCTTTTCTAAACTGTAATAAGCTTTAGTTTCAGTTTTTTTTTTTTTTTTCAGGAGTGCACTGAGAAAAATGGTGGAAATATTTTCTGCAACTACAATTAAATAGACAAGAGGGCAGGATTTAACTGCTATGTCACTGAGGCAGGGAAAGCAGGTCAGCTGGATGGTATTCCTGCTCAGCTTTGAGATGATCCACACATTTGGACCTGGCCCCCCACACAGTGGAAGAAGTTCCAGTGCTGTGGTATCTTTCTTCTTTCTCTGACTCTCTGGCTGTCTTTGGTTATGTGGAAAAAAATCAGCCTACAGCAGTGACCTCAGGGAAAAAAAAACTGTTACATTTTTTTTATATCATTTTTTCTCTTTTTAAATTTTTTTTATATTTATTTCCTCCCCTCCTTTTCTTGTCCCCCTTTCTTATTGTTATTATTGCTGTCATTGTTGGCTAGGACACAGAGAAATGGAGAGAGGAGGGGAAGACAGAGATGGGGGAGAGAAAGACAGACACCTGCAGACCTGCTTCACCGCCTGTGAAGTGACTTCCCCTGCAGGTGGGGAGCTGGGGCTGGAACCGGGATCCTTATGCTGGTCCTTGTGCTTTGCTCCACCTACGCTTAATCCTCTCCTCTACAGCCGGACTCCCAGGCCAGAGAAAAATGGAGAGAGGAGGGGAAGACAGAGAGGAGGAGAGAAAGATAGACACCTGCAGACCTGCTTCACCGCCTGTGAAGTGACTTCCCCTGCAGGTGGGGAGCCGGGGGCTCGAACTGGGATCCTTACTCTGGTCCTTGCTCTTTGCGCCGTGTGCACTTAACCCACTGCACTACCGCCTGACTCCCAAAAAACTGTTACTTTCTATCAAATAGTGTAAGAATAAATGAAAATCTGTAGACAGCGTCATTTTGTCACTGAGTGTTTGTCGTGACCTTGTTCCCAATCTGTGTGACAGGGAATGACTCCTAAATTTTAAGGACTGTTTATGGGCATTTCCATAGTCAGGCAGCTTGGAAGTTAACTAGCACTGTTTTCCACTTGGGGTTCAAGATCAGGGAAAGGGGCGTGGGACAGACCACGCTGGTCAAGGCCTCAGAAAAGCCTTTCTCCACGATGTGCCGTCAGACCAAAGCTGCTGTACTAATGTTAGATGAGTCACTATTCCTTTCTGACTTCTGCAAAAGCCGTCACATGTATGAATCATTAATTTCAGTTTTAAATGATTTAAATAGAGCCCAGAAAGATCTGATGACTCACTTGGACTTCTGATTCAGTGATTCTGTATCTCATTTTGACTTTCCTACCAGAAATCAATTCTAAATTACAGGCTACCTCTCCTGTGCCTGAAAAAAAAATATATATATTTTTTCAAATCATAAAAAAATCAAAGAATAAAATAAGTTAATAGAAACGAATAACTGAGTTCAAATGTCTATTGCATGCATGAATTTTCCAAATCTTTTTGCTTAAGAGCAAGTAACCCTGGCAGGGTTGATGTGAATTTATGAGATGAAACCATGTTTGTTTGCTTTTTTAAATCCTTGTAATGTATAGCTGACAGAGATCACTGTATTCCTTTTTAGGTCTATGACATAAGGACTTATGTGGACATATACATACTGTGTGTGCTCTATGGAATATATTTTCCTCAGATGGAGACAGAGAGGCAGAGAGAATGAAAGACCACCGCACTGAGGCTTATTTCAGTGTGGCAGGGATTGAGCTCATAGTAACAAGCATGCTATCCAGCTGAACTGTTTCACTGGCTTTACATATATGTTATGGTATGGTGACTACAGCACCTTTATTTAACATCCTTCAACTTTCAGTTACATTTTTTTTTTTGTGACCAGAACATTAAAGATCTACTCCTTAGAAACTTTCCAGAGATCCGGTTCAAGCCCCCCAGTCCCCACCTGCAGGAGAGAAGCATCAGTACTGTGTTCTCTCTCTCTCTCTCTCTCCCCTTCCTTCACTCCTTCCCTTCCCCTCTCTCCTTTCCTCCCTCTGCCTCTAAATAAAATAAAAAATCTTAATACTAGAGTACAAGCCTTACAAGTATGAGCCCTAGGCTCTCCAGCACATAGTCCAGCCAGCAGTGTTGAGCCTCAGTCTCATGAAAAAAATAAAATAAAAATAAATAAATAAAGATAATAAAAAATATTTAAAAATATATAAGAATTCAGGTGTGGGGCCTTTAAAAGAAAAGAGACTTCCCAGCATGTGATGTGCTATTTTTAACTACAGTCCCCATTCTGTACCCTCAATAGTCCCTGCTTATTCATCCTGTAAGTGGAAGTGTATGGTTTCTGGTCACCTTCACCGATTCTATCTAACCCAGATCCTCACCCTGCTAGCAACCAGCCTGTTCTCTATACCTATGACCTTGGTGTGTGTGTGTGTGTGTGTGTGTGTGTGTGTGTGAGAGAGAGAGAGAGAGAGAGAGAGAGAGAGAGAGAGAGATCACAGACCTTTAAATGAGTAGTTATAATTTCATGGTTCAAATGAGTTGAAGAACTTGAAGTCTTATTATTTAGTGCAACAGGTAATACTTTTTACCTTAGAACTATTCTATTTGGGCCGGTGGTGGTACACCTGGCAGAGGACACACATTGCCATGCAAAGACTCAAGTTCAAGCCCCTGTTCCCCACTTAGAGTGAGAGATACGTTATGAGCTGTGAAGTGGTGCTGCAGGTGTCTCTCTTTCTCCTTCTCTCTCCCTCTCTATCTCCTTTTCTTCTCAATTTCTCTCCATCCTATCAAATTAAAGAAAGAAAAAAAATGGAAAAATATGGGCACTGGAATCTGTGGATTGTAGAGTAGACATGGAGCCCCAGTGATAATCCTGGTGGCATAAACAAACAAATAAATACTCTATTTATTATTTCTCATTATTTTTCATTGCATTAACAACAACAAAAACGTGAGTTTATACCATATTAGCATTAAAAGCTCCAGAGAGTTAAATGTATAAAGTTACTATTTGCACTTTCTTGCTATATTGTAACAAAGTGCAAAACAGGAGGTTCTTTGACAGCTGAGGGTAAATCAATACTTTTGGTTCCATGAAGTCACAAAATAAACTCATTTTCAAAACTATGGTGTAAGCTCAGTGTTAAATGCTCAAATATAAGCGTGGGAGAGTTTACATATCACTAACTTTTTCTAGAGGATTAAATTCAGAAGAATCTTTACAGAGAATCAAAAGCCACAAAGAGGCATACAGAAAAGGGGAACTCTGGCGGATTGCAGTGGGGAGAGTGAAGATTCAGAACTCTGGTGTGGGAACGGTGTGGAGTCAAAGCCCTGTAATTCTGTGATATAAAAATAAAAAGGTTGGGAGTTGGGTGGTAGCGCAGCTGGTTAAGCACAGGTGGCACAAAGTGCAAGGACCGGCATAAGGATCCTGGTTCGAGCCCTCGGCTCCCCACCTGCAGGGGAGTCGCTTCACAGGCGGTGAAGCAGGTCTGCAGGTGTCTGTCTTTCTCTCCCCCTCTCTGTCTTCCCATCCTCTCTCCATTTCTCTCTGTCCTATCCAACAACAATGACATCAATAACAACAACAATAACTACAACAATAAAACAACAAGGGCAACAAGAGGGAATAAATAAATAAATGAAATTTAAGTAAATAAATACATAAAAAGGTATATATAGCAGCTTTCAAAATCATCCTGCTATTGCAAGTGCCACTCAGGTTCAGACACTCAAGTGCAGGCTTCATCCTCATGATTCTAAAAGACAAGAACACTTTCTGTAATGCTCCATATTGTTTCCCATCTCACTCGATGGCTTTTGTTGAACTTGGTTGTTGGGACATGACTGTGATCAGCACAGGGCTGACAGAAGCCTGCCGAGCATACTACAGACTTGAGGAAACTCACAGGTCTGCGTAGAAGGTTATTTTAGTGAGTGTCTGGGGCAAGTCGCTGTTGGTCCCTGCTGACTCTGTCTGCTCTCCTCTCCAGGACTGGCCATGCTGCTTATCCTGGGGACCTGAACATGGGTCACCAAGTACTGGTAACCAGCTTACAGACTCAACTGCCCTAATAGCTGGGTCACCGAGTACTGGTAACCAGCTTACAGACTCACCTGCCATAATAACTGGGTCACCGAGTAATAGTAACCAGCTTACAGACTCACCTGCCTTAATAACTGGCCTCATCTTTTTCTGGACCTAAATAACCTCGATGTAATGAATTGTTCATTTGTTAGGACTCCAGACAAAACCCGTGAAGCTTTTGTGTTTTAGGTACAGTATTTGGGAACTGCAGTTCTACCAAGCCCCACACTACACAGATGTGTGGCTGGTTCCACTGGCTTCCTCTGGTCTCCTCTCTGTGCTCCAGATCACTCAGAGAGCATTTCATTCTTGCTCCACGATCTAGAAATGTTCACAGACTCCTAGAGATTCCTCCCCTTTTGAAGAAGCAGAGTTTGCAGCTTCACTGGGCTGCCCAGGCTCCTGGAAGTGTCTCCACTCCCCCCTCACAGGGCCTTCACCGCTGTCTCTGTGGATCTGCCCACTTCTCCTCCTCTGACTCACTTCCGCATTCATCCTGGCTCAAATCCTATGCTCTGGGTTCCTCCTTATTTACTTTCACTCCTGTTCCTGCCAGAGCATCAAAAATCATTGTGTCAGCCGGGCAACAGACACGTATCACTCACACCGGGTGCCGGGCCTTGTGGAGACAGCAGAACACAGACCCGTCCAGGGGGGCCACGCCAGCCGGGAGGGTGACCAGCAGAGTTCACGGTGACGCAGCCACACACTGTGGGGCATTTCAGAGACAGGTGTGCTTGCCATGAGGAGCACTGAAGAAGACGTAATGGTGGGGTGAGGCAGGCAGCAGCCTGTCAGACCGGGCACGGCAGCCCGGGTGTGCTCCCCAGACCACGTATGCCAGAGCTGAGCCCTACTCCAGTCCCTCTTTCTTTTTATAGAAATAAACACATGGGCAGAGGACACAGCATGATGGCTATGCAAAACATTCATGCCTGATGTTCTGAGGTGCCCAGTTCAATCCTTTGCACCACCATAAGACAGAGTTGAGCAGTGCTTTCTTCTCTCTTGCTTCTTCTTCTTTTTTTTTTTTTTAAGTATTTTTTTACTGGGGAGATTAATAGTTTATAGTAAATACAGTTGTTGGTCCATGTGTAAATTCTCTCAGTTTTCTGCAGACACTCTCACTAAATGAATATATATTTTAAAATAGATATACCTATCTTTTTTAAAAAAATGTAAGTGTAAGGATGAACTGAATCCTGAAAAACACACAAAAATGTATCCAGTAGAAGGAGAGGAATGGATTTCAAAGGGGTGCAAGTATCATACAAAAGACATGGAGGAATGTGGGCCACAGAGTGGCATGAGAAGCAGGGGCCGGGCACAGGGTCACGGGGAAGTATGGGTGAGGCTGCTGCACCTAGTGAGGCTGATGAGGCCTCAGGCACACGGGGCTAAGAGCCTAGATCTTTGATTTTTATCTACAGATCACTGCATTCACTGATGTACTGTAAGGAGGAATTCCAGTAAGATCAGTTCAGGAAGTCCGTAGGTGAGGAATGGAATGGAATGACAGACTGACAGAAGGAAGGCAGGAAGTCTGGGAACAGGAAATGATTCAGGGCCAGAGGAGGAACACGGGAAGAAAAATAGGGGTGGTACAGCAGAAGGACAGGGAATCTGAACAGTGGGGAGCCTGGTGGTGGCGCACTGGGCTGAGCACACATGTCATCATGTGGAAGGACCCGGGTTCCAGTCCCAAGTCCCCACTTGCAGGGGGGAATGCTTTATGAGTGGTGAAGCAGATCTGCAGTTATCTCTCTTTCTCTCTCCCTCTCAACCTCTCCCTACCTCCTCAATTTGTCTCTGTCCTGTCAAATAAAATAGAAAGACAGAAAGAAGAAGAAGAAGATGAAGAAGAAGAAGAAGAAGAAGAAGAAGAAGGAGAAGGAGAAGGAGAAGGAGAAGAAGGAGAAGAAGGAGAAGAAGGAGAAGAAGGAGAAGAAGGAGAAGAAGGAGAAGAAGAAGAAGAAGAAGAAAACCACCCAAGAATCTCAGCAGTGGACTTCTATTGATGGCTTCACTCAACTGTGCACCATTTACTCTCCTGAATCCCTCGCAGACATGAGGGGGATGCTGACTGAAACTTCAGGCCACTTATCTTGCACAGGGAGATAGGATCCCTGATGGAGTTATTTGTAGGCTCACAAGATGACAAATGCAAAGTCTCTGCTTACTTCTCTATGGTTCCAAGCTCTCTCTCTATGACTTATTTTAGAATATTCTACATCTTTGATATGAAACCAAGGCAGGAGGAAATTTTAACCAAAGGGGAGCAGTCATCTTAATAAAATTGACTGCTTCCTTGGAAGGCTAGCCAAGAAAGCTGTGAGCGGTGTCCACAGGAATAGAAAGTTAGGACAGCCTTAGAGAAGTGAAGCTTCCTAAGGGTACGGAGGCTTCGGGCTGGGTGACTTACGTGTGAGAGAGGACTGTGCACACTGCTCTCTGAGGTGTTAGGCAGCAGCAAAGTGAAAACGGTATCATCTGTTTTCCATCTACACCATGCCTCGGCCTCGCGTGAGCTTAATGTGCAGCTTGGCGATACGAGAATCCGGCATGAAGTCCAGCCAGTCTATCTTGGCGTTACTCTCGATCGCACTCTGTCATTTCACGAACATCTTATAAAAACTGCAGCAAAGGTGGGCGCGAGGAATAACATCATTGCAAGACTGGCCAGCTCCTCATGGGGCGCGAGCGCTTCCACACTACGATCATCATCTCTGGCATTATGCTATTCCACTGCAGAATACTGTGCCCCAGTATGGTTCCGTAGCCCCCATGCCCACTTGGTCGATTCCAAATTATATTCCTCCATGAGGATAATTTCTGGAACCATCCGTTCCACCCCGGTTCCATGGCTGCCAGTTCTTAGCAACATCGCCCCGCCAGATATCCGTCAGGATGCGGCATCCTCTAAGTTAATTTTCCACGTCTACGCTCGACCGGACCTGCCAATATACGCGGAGATCTTCGCCCACCCTGTCCAACGCTTGACGTCTCGTCACCCAATCTGGTCCCCTACGCCTACACTGAACTTCTCTGTTCCAGACTCTTGGAAACAGAGTTGGCAGTCAGCTGAGATCAAGAACAAACACCTCATCACAGACCCCTGCAAGCGTCAACCCGGCTTTGACCTAGCACGTTATGACTGGGCCCTCCTCCATCGCTATCGAACAAGCCATGGCCGGTGCGCCGCTATGTTCCATCGCTGGGGAGCCAGAGACGACCCGAACTGCCCCTGCGGCTCCAGACAGACTATGACCCACATAGTCAACGACTGCCACCTCTCCAGATTCAAAGGAGGTCTCGAAACTTGACATCAGGCTCAACCTGACGCTGTTGCCTGGCTACGGAAGAAGGGCAAACGCTAGAAGAAGAAGAAGAAAGGGAAAGTAACACTGAACACACCATGGTCTCCCAACTGCTCCGTGTAGCTCATGACTCATTTAAACAGAACAAAGACTTTATCCGTAATGCTAAACCGTGCCTATCAAAAGTGGGCATTTTCAAAATATTTGTTGACTGGTATGTATTTACCATTGACTATGAGTATAAAGAAAAACTCAAAAATATTTAAAGCTATATTTTGGAAACAGATTTCTTTATAGCATATCTAGCCTCATAGGAGGCATATTCTTTAATTACTGCACTTGAAGAATCTCTAACATCCCTTTAATAGTAGGAGAAAACATCATCTCCTGATAAGTGGAAAGTGAGAAGTCAAAGTGTCTGTCTGAGGCGAAATATCACAGCAGATAGGCAGAGGCTGAGGACAAAGGTCTCTGGTTCCCACTCACATGTGCGGAGACTTGGCGCTCTCAAACCCTGGGCTATGGCAGTGAATGTCCTGGTATCTTCTCTGGGTCTTTTCTCCTGCCCTACTCTTCTTCACTAATCTGATGCTCTGGTTTTGTTAGTAGCTTTAGTTGGTCTCAAGTTTCTTTCCTCCTTCACATATCAAACTAGAATTCCATTCCTTCACCCACCCTGTAACTATCTATTAAGCATCGTTGGGCAGTGTGACAGGAGCAGTGAATTACAGTACACCTTTCAGGCTCCTCTCATGTTTCATCTTATGTCGACTTGACATACAACACTTGCTATTATATATTAATCTATTTTTCATGTGTTTATTATTAGATAGAGACAAATTGAGAGTGGAGTGGAAGGTAGGGGAAAAAACAGAGACATCTGCAGCCCTGCTACACCACTTGTGAAGTTTTCCCCTGTTGGTGGGGACAAGGGGCTTGATCCCAAGTCCTTGCAGACTGTAATTGTGCATTTATCCAGGTGTGCCACTGCCTGCCCCCAGCCTGCCCCCAACATGCACTCCTTTGTATTCTGGTCTTCATCCTAGTAGCTCTTTCTGTAGCTTGACCCAAACTCTTATAATCGCCGATGGGAAATGTGTGTGGTAGTTTGCTTCTAGAATTTAAATACTATTTCTTCTTGCAGATACCGGGCAACAAATCAACCTCTTCCACTTCATCTCTCCAATTCTCATGTTTATATATAATTCAGACAACTGATCTGACTAGATCTGCCCCTTCTGTTTTCTACTCCTCCTGCAGGCAATGATGAAGTTGATGAAGTGTTCTTGTCTCTGCGTTTTCTTCCCAGAATTCCAGTTTGATTGGCTCAGTACTGAGAATCCTGACTGTATTCTGGTCCTTTCAGTTTATATCCCATACCACAAGAGAAAAATCTCCACAGTCACGTTTACATGAAATTAAAAATATGGAAAACATTTTCTATCTAAAGAAATTAATATAAAAATCATGCCATGTCCTACCTAGAGATTGATTCAATGTATATGTACCTCCAGTATTAAAGAAATTATAATGAGTTTTTGTCTGTTTGCTTTATTAGTTTATTTTTGACACCTGATTCTGTGAGTGCATATTCTGAATATTTTCAGAGAAATACACAGAGAGCTTACAATCTGGCCTTCTGTTGACCTAAATTGGTCTTAAGAGACTGTATATCATGACCCCTGCAGACATGTGGACAAACAAACGGTCAGGCACCTAAGAAAAGGGTGGTCAGGGCGTCCTGGAGCTGAAATGACCTCAGAGATTCAGAGTTGTGAGTGGTGGGACTGAAGTGGAGATGCCAACAACGGCAACAACAGAAGAAAAGACATTGGCCACATGAACAGAGTGGCTGAACCAAGGCCACAGACCAAAAGGCCATGCAGTAGATCAGAGACTCAATCTTAGCGCCACCTTGCTCAGAAGCTGAAGGAAAAGCCTTGGGTGGGATGAGAGAGGAAGAGAGGTAGGAGAGCTGAGAATCATTAACCTCCAAATAAAATGAAAACAAGCAGACTAGGATCAAGTCACTTCATTTCAGAGATGAGGAAACTGAGACTGGAAAGGAAAGGTTGCTCTCTAGAGGTAGGTCCAGGGCATGGCCTGTGTTCATGTCAGGTGTGTGAGTGTGTGTGTGTGTGTGTGTGTGTGTGTGTGTGTGTGTGTGTGTGTGTGTGTGTGAGTGTGTGTGTGTGCGTGACTGTGTGTGTGAGTGTGTGTCTGTGTGTGTGAGTGTGTGTGAGTGTGTATGAGTGTGTGTGTGTGAGTGTGTGTGAGTGTGTGTGTGTGTGAGTGTGTGTGTGTGTGAGTGTGTGTGTGAGTGTGTGTGTGACTGTGTGTGTGTGTGAGTGTGTGTCTGTGTCTGTATATGTGAGTGTGTGTGTCTGTGTGTGTGAGTGAATGTGTATCTCTATGTGTGTGTGTCTGTGTGTGAGTGTCTGTGAGTGTGTCTGTGTGTGTGTCTGTGTGTGTGAGTGTGTGTGAGTGTGTGTGAGTGTGTGTGTGTGAGTGTGTGTGTGTGAGTGTGTGTGAGTGTGTGTGTGTGTGTGAGTGTGTGTGTGTGAGTGTGTGAGTGTGTGTGTGACTGTGTGTGTGTGTGAGTGTGTGTGTGTGTGTCTGTGTCTGTATATGTGAGTGTGTGTGTCTGTGTGTGTGAGTGAATGTGTATCTCTATGTGTGTGTGTGTCTGTGTGTGAGTGTCTGTGAGTGTGTCTGTGTGTATGTCTGTGTGTGAGTGTGTGTGTCTGTGTCTGTGTGACTGTGTGTGTATGTCTGTCTGTGTGTGTGTCTGTGTGACTGTGTGTGTGTATGTCTGTCTGTGTGTGTGTCTGTGTGTGTGTGAGTGATAAAAATTATCACTGGAGACTTGATTTTGAGGTTCAGCTTGGCTATGATAGTCTCACATGAAAAAAAATTGTATAGTCCTGGGCCCTTTGGAATATAACTAAAATAGGACTACTAACTATCTATAAAACAGAGACCCCCAAATATTCATCTGCACTATTTCAGCCTTTAGGTCCATGATTAGTCAACAATTTGTCTGGCTTTGTATGTTAACTCTTTTCAGCTACCAGGTTCCAGATGCTACCATGATGCCAACCAGGCTTCCCTGGACAGACGACCCCACCAATGTGTCCTGGAGCCTCACTTCCCCAGAGCCCTGTCCCACTAGGGAAAGAGAGAGACAGGCTGGGAGTGTGGATCCACCTGTCAACACCCATGTTCAGTGGGGAAGCAATGACAGAAGCCAGACCTTCCACCTACTGCATCCCACAATGACCCTGGGTCCATGCTCCCAGAGGGATAAAGAACAGGAAAGCTATCAGGGGAGGGCATGGGATACAGAGTTCTGGTGGTGGGAATTGTGTGGAGTTGTACTCCTCTTATCCTATGGTTTTTGTCAGTGTTTGCTTTTTATAAATAAACATTTTTTAAAAAGAAAGAACATAAAAAAGAAAAAGAAATGCAACATCACGTGAGCATCTATCGTTTACCATGCCCCTGGGCAGATCACAAAGACATCAAGGCTCTTTTGAAGTCTGCAGTCCAGTGCTGCCACTGGCAACAGTTTGGATATTTTTTTATCTTATTTTTGGTGACACATAGGGTGGGGCTGAGGAGTTGTAAGTACATTACAACCCTTCCAATCAATCTGCCCATGAGGGCTTTGTTTAGTTAACTAAATGTTATCTTTTTCAGGGGATTGTAATTTTTTATCATAAGATTGTTTCTGTGCTTCTCGGATCTGCTGCACTGCGTACTCTTGAGATGGGATTCCAGCAGGAAGGAAGAACTGAGAGACAGGGAGGCAGACAGCCAGCTACATGGGACACAGGCAGAAAGCGGCTGCCACAAGGCCCCAGGTCTCTAGCTTTCACCCAATGTGCCCAGAGAGAACTCACAGGGACACTGCAAAGTGTGTCTGAGCATCGAGGCAGACGATACTCTGGCAGGGCTAGAAGGCCCAGCTTTTAACAAAGATGCTTCAGAAGCTTGGAAAGGCAACAGAGGATGAGGCCAAGGATTCAGGAGCAGACAGGTAAGTGAACCTTAAGAAATCACTTTGTGGGATGGCAAACATTTTCTTTTCTTTCTTTCTTTTTTTTTTTTGCCACTAGGGTTATTGCTGGGGCTCCATGCCTACACGAGGATTCCACTACTCCTAGTGGCCTTTCTTTCTTTCTTTCTTTCTTTCTTTCTTTCTTTCTTTCTTTCTTTCTCTTTCTTTCTTTCTTTCTTTCTTTTTCTTTCTTTCTTTTTCTTTCTTTCTCTTTCTTTCTTTCTTTCTTTCTTTCTCTTTTCTTTCTTTTTCTTTCTTTCCTCTCCTTCTTTCTCTCTTTCTTTCTTTCTTCCTTCCTTCTTCCTTTTCTTTCTTTCTCCCTTTCCCTTTCTTTCTTTCTTTCTTTCCTCTCTTACTTTCTCTCTTTCTTTCTTCTTCCTTTTCTTTATTTCTTTCTCCCTTTCCCTTTCTTTCTTTCTCCCTTTCTTTCTTTCTCCCTTCTGTTATACTTGATAGGACAGGGCAGAGATAATTTGAAAAGGGAGAAGAGATAGTGAGGGAGAGAGAAAAAGAGACACCTGCAGACCTGCTTCACTACTTGTGAAGCACACCCCCATCCCCTGCAGGTGGGGAGTGGGGGCTCAAACCTGGGTCCTGTGCATGCTGACATGTGTGCTTAACCAGGTGTGACACTTGCCTGGACCCAATTTTTTTCAGTTCTTGTTTCCTACCCAAATACATGGCTCATGTTGGAAGCAATTTAGACAATGTATATAATACATGAAAACACTGGAATTCAAGAGACTTCAGTGAGATTGTATTTTTACCCAGAACATAGTCCCTTGACTTTGATTTCACCTCTGGAATTTCAACGGTGCCATTTATTACACTGAGCTGATCTGTACTCTCCCCCACCCCAGCATGGCCGGCCCCATAACCCCTCAACAATTAGGTGAATGTAGTGACCTCAGTCTGTGTGCTTTTGCCAACACTCAGATAAACAGTTCATGGCAGACACATATATTTGTTATGTAACAGGGCAAGTTATTTTCTCTTTCTAAACTGCAGTTTTGCTCTCTGTTTCATGTTCTGTCTAATTAGGCCTCTGTAATCTCATTGCTACCAAATGAAATGTGCACAAACGATCCTTAGAATAGCATCTGAAAAACAGGGACTCTTCAGTGCTCCTCATTACATGCTGGTCCTCATGCTTCCAGATGAGAATGCACATGGGTTGGCTGACTCAAAGTTAAGAACAGGTGGAAAAGAAAGGCACGCTCCTAGGGGTTCCCCGGTGGTGGCAGATCTCAGCTCTGTGCCTGGCCTCCTTTTGCACTGTCTGGTTCTCGGCTGTGGGGTCTTGCTCCCCTCAGACCCTCGGTATTCTCCATGGCTAGCATCTGGTCTTCTCCGTGTGTTGGTATGCATGAGACCCCTTCTGTTTCATTTGGTTTAAATCCCCCCTGCTTAACACTATTCTATTTACATAACCACTTCATTCTATTTACATAACCACTGTTAACAAGTTCCACCCTCCCTCCAGGGCATTTGTGG
The DNA here is from genome assembly GCF_950295315.1 of Erinaceus europaeus. Classification (NCBI taxonomy): domain Eukaryota; kingdom Metazoa; phylum Chordata; class Mammalia; order Eulipotyphla; family Erinaceidae; genus Erinaceus; species Erinaceus europaeus. Next base: position 2,130,893 of record NC_080162.1, on the reverse strand, counting down.
TTCAGTGATAGGATTCTCGCCTAATCTGCCCCCTCTTTGTCACACTCTGATTTTCACCAGTCACTTTTCTCTCCACCCTCTCTATGTCACATCCTGTTTCCACCTTACTTGGCAAGTATATATAAAGACAGCATTGTGAGTTTTACAGTACTGTACTTTGAGTTTAACTTAGCTCGTCTTAGATTGTGCTGCCTCCTGCATGAATAAAGAGATACTGTCTACAGCTCAACCATGAGTCCCTGGTCATCTGTTACCCACCCGTGAAGCCAGCCCGGCGAAAACAACATAACCCGTTGAAAACAACATCCGTGGGCTAGCATGGTAAAGCCTGTTTCGGGCCCCCTCACCGTGACGTTGAGTCCCTGTTCTGTACTTGCAGGAGAGCCTTTGTTCCTCATGAGTCGAGGCACATAGAAAACTCCTATGCCGGGCTAGCTTCGCGGGCAGGAGACAGATGACCAAGGACTCATGACTGAGCTGGGAAGCAGTTCAATCTTTATTGACAAGCGGGGATGCAGTTCAACAATCTAATCTCTTCTAATCTCATCTTCAGTAGAAAACCCTGTCTTTTATGTCTCCTGAGGCAGAAGAGTCAGGAAGAGGAAGTACGTAGGTTAGGGGGTGGGGAGAAGGAAAATAGGGCATGAACCAATGGGGATTAAACCAATGATTACGTAAATAGACCACAGCCTCAAGCCATGCAACAGAAGGGGTCTCAGAAGCAGGATTTAGAAGCATACCAGCACTCCTACTCTCTTCCTTACAGAAAATGCTACAGTGAACTCCAAGTAGGTGAAGGTTTCAAAATTATTCATCTGCTACCTGATAAACTGACCTCATTTTTTTCTTTTCTTTGCAAAGATATGAATTTTATTAATTGGCAAAGTCTACTGGCTTATTCAAAAAACTTTACATTTTTCACTTTATATGACTATTTTTTTTTCAAATACTCTGTGAGAAGCCTATTTCCGATTTTAAATAAATATAAAACCCACCCTATAGGGCCAAGGTGGTAGCTCAGCTGGTTAGAGCAGCAAATGAATGCCTGAAGCACAGAGAACACAGGTTCACATTCTGAAACCGTCTTCCACCAAAGCTGAGCGTCACTCTGGCCATATCCTTTCCTCTCCCTCTGCTCTCATAAGAAATAAATTAATATTTTTAAAAAACTCGAAATTAAAGATGCCAAATATTATAAATATGATCCTACCTACAATTTGAATTTTCCTATGTATTCTAAATTCCACACTGGTTTAAAAAGAATGGAGCAATCCGCGGTCCGAAAGGTGGTGCAGTGATGAATCTTTGGACTCTCAAGCATGAGGTCCCGAGTTCGATCCCAGTAGGACATGTGCCAGAGTGATGTCTGATTCTTTCTCATAAAAGAAAAAAAAGAAAAGGAGCAATCCTACAAACAGGATGTCCCTTTAAGGCAATAAAGTAGCAGAATGGTCAAATGAATTCTTGGGAGCCCAGGAAACACTATAATTGGAGCCCCAAGATGATTTTTCCCAGTTACCATCTGGAGCTTAATTGAAGACAATGATCCTATCTTAAAGAATTTTGTGTTTATTGTTTATAAACCAGACTCTCATCCTATGTAGCTCTATGAGAATGTCTGTAAAAGAGAATTCTTAATTCTTCACAGACTTCCCTGTGGGAATTCTCACAGGATGAGAATCTGCCCTTTCTAGACTTATAATATGTTTGGAGAGAGGGGTGGGAGTTCAGTTATGTTATTTTTATTTTTTCTTGAATTCTTCTGGGGAAATGGTACTCTTTGAGTCCAGATTTTATCAGTATAAATTCTAAATTATTCAGAGGCTTTCAATAAGCAGGGTTTAAAATATAGTTTTGCTTATTAGCCTCAGACTTGAATTTGTACATGTAACTTGTGAAGGTATCACCCAAACTTAAAATTTGATGCTTCCTTTTACATACTTCCTATAAATATAAAGTCTTGTTGTAAAACACCAAGTTCAAGTTGGGATTTGGATGTAAAAGTCTCCAATTTATGAAGTAGTTCTTTCCTAAATGGCAAGAACCCATATTGATGGGGAATTATTATCAGTAAAGCTTTCCCCAGACAGATGAACATCATCTACCCTGGTCATCTGGCAGTCAAATTAACTAACAGTGTAACTGTGTGAAAGATAATACAGCATGTTTTCCCCCAAAGGTCAACATTTCCACAGTGCTGGATAAAATGGCCCTCTTATTTCCTCATGTGACTCCAAGAATAGCTCCTGCAGCAAGAGTAGAAGCCCTTTCAACATCTACAATGTTTCACGTGACAATGTCAAGGACTTCAGCCAAACTCCACCATGCAGCCTGGAGGAAAGAGAGCCAATGAAATTCATTCAAACTATTCTTAATTCAGGCTTCATGAAAACTGAAGGGGCCTCCATAGGCTAGTTTCTTGGGATCTTCTGCAGTGTTTGTTGTCTACATGACCACCTGTGCCATCAATGTTTCCCTGTTCAGTTACAGGTAGGTATACACCTTGACAGGACAGTGCTGACATCACAGACTCACTTTCTATTCATGTATGAAACAGTCATTCCCTTTCTTTTTTGGACTGCAGTAATCTGAAGTAGATATCCATGGGGTTTTCAAACGTGCAAAGTATCCATAGAAAATGAAGCTAGAGAGGGGAGCCAGGCGGTAGCGCAGCGGATTAAGCACAGGTGGTACAAAACTCAAGGACCAACATAAGGATGCCAGTTCAAGCCCCCGGCTCCCCACCTGCAGGGGAGTCGCTTCACAGGCGGTGAAGCAGGTCTGCAGGTGTCTGTATTTCTCTCCTCCCTCTCTGTCTTCCCCTCCCTTCTCCATTTCTCTCTGTCCTATCCAACAACAACAACATCAATAACAACAACAATAACTACAACAATAAAAAAGGGCAATAAAGGGGAATAAATAAGTAAATAAATAAATAAATAAACATTAAAAAGAGGAAAGAAAATGAATCTAGGGGTTAGAAATCCTCCAGGGAAGTCACAATGGAAACAATGAAGGTTGTTTTCCACTTTTTATTTAATTTATTTTTTTTTAATTGGGAGATTAGTGTTTTACAGTCAACAGTAAATACAACAATTTGTACATGCATAAAATTTCCCAGTTTTCCATATGACAATACAACCCTCACTAGATCCTCTACCATCCTATTCCATCCATCTCCTTCTCCTTCTCCTTCTCCTTCTCCTTCTCCTTCTCCTTCTCCTTCTCCTTCTCCTTCATCTTTTTCTTCTTCTTCTTCTTTTTTAATTCCTCACTGGAGATGCAGAAATAAGCCCTTGTGTATTTACTTTAATGAAGCCGAGAACAAAACAGAACTGTTTTTTACCTACATGTCTACACATGCTAGAGACGCTCACACACTGTCTCACTTGTGTCTTGAAACAATCCTGGTAGATGGGAATAATTAGTCCTGTTTCACAGTTAAGGTAAAGGCTCAGAGGTAAGAAAACTTTTCCAGATCACTGCTGGTGTGGGACAAGTCTGAAAACTGAATCCAGCTCCAATGCTAAACTTGGGTTCTATCCACTGCAATATAGTATGGACTTAAGAGTATGTTTGATGATTATTTGGTGGTGTTTAGAAACTATGCTTTGTTTTTGGTTTTCTTTTTAATATTTATTTATTTTCCTTTTTTGTTGCCCTTGTTGTTTTTATTGTTGTTGTAGATATTATTATTGATGTCACTCTTGTTGGATATGACATAGAGAAATGGAGAGAAGAGGGGAACAGAGAGGGGGAGAGAAAGACAGACACCCGCAGACCGGCTTCACCACCTGTGAAGAGACTCCCTTCAGATGGGGAGCCGGGGGCTTGAACCAGTCCTTGCACTTTGCGCCACGTGCGCTTAACCCGCTGTGCTACTGCCTGAATCCCGAAACTATGCTTTGTTAGTCTAGTGTATTGTGCACTTATTTCATTATGATGTTGAACACAGTAGCTGTCTTCACTTTGGCCACAGACAATGATGGTGTATATCTGATTAAAAGCTCACAAAATATGACTTAAGGAGTCTTCTGAATGAATAGCTTCAAAGGCTCACTTGAGATAGGGCTCCGCAGTTCACTGTCCATTGTCTGTCCCCACTAGCAAGATTCTCATGGAGCTGAGGACTCTTAGACTGGTAAGAAGTCCAGCCCTGAGCCTGACTGAGTACTCAAGCACCATACAATCCAGTACATGCACAAAGGCATTAGCTGCCCACAGCACTCACAGGGCTGACTTTAGTGTAGGAGAGAACTTTAGGAAGATTGCTTTAAGGGGAGGAGCCTTGAGGATTATCTTTTAAAACAAATATTTTCTTTTATTTATTTTAGTGAAAAAGAGTGTGAGAGATAGACATAGAGAGAGAGGGAGACAGAGAGAGGTAGAGAGAGAGAGAGAGAGAGAACATATCAGAGCACTGCTTAGTCCTGCCTTATGGTATCACATGAGATTGAACCTGGGACCTCAGAGCCTGAGGCAGGACAGTCTTTTTGCAGAACCATTATGCCGTCTTCCTAGCCTGAGAACTGTCTCCTAAAGCATGCTATGAGCATTTTCCTTAGAAGAAATTTTTCTAACTAGTTTCTTTTTATTAATCTGCCTGCACTATAATTTATTTATTTTCTTTACTGGGAGATTAATGGTTTACAGTCAATAGTAAAATACAGTAGTTGGTATATGCGTAACATTTCCCAGTTTTCCACATAACAGTTCAACCCCCACTAGGTCTTCCTCTGCTGTCGAGCCACGCCATGGAGGAGAGAGAGAGGAGATCCGGAGCGAAGAGGGAACACAAATCTTTATTTGCACTAGCACCTCAGAGTTGGGTGAGAGAGAAAAGAGAAGCAGCTTGAGCCACGTGGAGCTAGCAAAAATGGCCGCCTCACACAGCAACCTTCCCTGCATCTAATCACCGAAGTGAAGGGCTGGCAAGAGAGAGAGGTGCGGAAGAAGAAGGGATTTTATGGGAGTAGCTTTCACGAGAATGGGAAGGAGAAGGAGTAACCATAGCACTCCAGGGTAGGATAATAACTCTCGTGAGAATGGGAAGGGGGAGGAGTAACCATAGCACTCCAGGGTAGGATAATAACTCTCGCAGGAATGGGAGGGGGGAGGAGTAACCACAGCACTGCAACTATTGAGGGTAATAGACAATGCCCTGAGGGCACAACATGGAGGAACAGGCGCTCCAGAATGTCCCAACTCTTGCAGGAACTAGCAATAGCCTGAGGGGGCAACATGGCAGACATGACTGCATCTGCACAATTTCCCAGCACTCTGCCATCTTGTTCCAGGGCCTGAACCCTTCCCCCAACCCCAGAGTCTTTGACTTTGGTGCAGTACACCGACTCCAGGCCAAGTTCTGCTGTGTGTTTCCCTCTTTGTTCTTATTTCTCCACTTCCGTCCATGGGTGAGATCATCCCATCTTCATTCCTCCCTTTCTGGCTGACCTCCCCTCATATGGTTCCTTCAAGCTACATCTGAAGAGTCTTAACTTTAACATTCGGCTGGCTCTTTTCTGCTTTTTTCTTGCTGAGTGACAAAGATAAAGCCAAAACTGAAACAGAAATATCCAAAGACCGCACTGGCTATTCTTAGCTAAGGAACAGTGTTAAGGAATAACGGTGTGGACAGGGCGAAGGAACGCCAGGCTCCTCAGGACACCCTGCAAGTCTTGATAGTTCTTTGCATGGTCTGTCATTGTATTATTCATGGAATATGGCCCAGAGTGCATTTTTTTGTTCTTTTTTTAAATTTAACTTTTTATTTATAAAAAGGAAATATTGACTAAACCAGAGGATAAAAGGGGTACAACTTCACACAAATCCCACCACCAGATCTCCGTATCCCATCCCCTCCCTGGTAGCTTTCCTATTCTTTATCCCTCTGGGAGTGTGGACCCAGGGTCATTGTGGGTTGCAGAAGGTGGAAGGTCTGGCTTCTGTAATTGCTTCCCCGCTGAACATGGGTGTTGACAGGTCGATCCACACCCCCAGCCTGTCTCTCTCTTTCCCTAGTGGGGCAGGGCACAGAGTGCAGTTTTACCAGCCCCTTCTCACTTACACCTTCATCTCTATCATCAAAGGAGAGTGTCTTTGCCATGCAAACATTTTCCAAGGGGGGTCTTTTAGTTCACTGTAACCAGCTGCTGCTTCTGAAGCCTCTACACCTCAGACTGGTGCTGGCCAGTTCGGGGGGACATCATGCAGGAATTCTACCTGAGAAATCCTTCATGCAGATTTCATTGACTGGCATCTATTTTCTCTGGGGGTGGAGGTAGGACTTTATACTTTATATTATGAGTATTTGAGTACTCATAATCCTATAGAACTTCCTCTGCCCTCTTCATGGGAAGAAAAAGTTGAGAGAAGCTGTAACAGACAGTGGTGCTGGACTTTGGCGGACGGCCTTAGGCTGGGGGTGAGAGTGTTTAGCAGAAAGTGGAGGGATTTTATACATGTGTCAACAACTGTATTTACTGTGAACTATTAATCCCAATAAAAATGTTTTTTAAAAAAAGTGAGGGGAGCACGAAAATGTGACTGGACTCATTATCTATCTGCCATTGCCTTTATCTTCAAGGTTTAATTCTTTCTCCTTCTTTCTTTTTCCTGCTGTTTTGAATTTTTTTTTAAAATCAGCAGTTGTGGGTCTGATGTGTGCTTGAGCATGGATGACCCCCCTGGAAGTTCATCTGTCAGTCTCCCCTTGGCATACTGGTCGAGCGAGATGTGGCCAGAGTACGCAGGGGAATTCCAACCTTCCTATCAGTCTTGCCCACCCCTCCCCCCTTTCTGGTGGACTTTGCCTTCCTTCTATTTCTATTTCCCTGTTCCTACACCACCATCCACACCCTCTCACGGTCTTGCTCTCTTCCTTTATAAGGAGACATTGACCTCATTGGCCAGCTGGCTACTTCCCCTGCACAGCTGCCCCTTTATAAACTTGTAACTGCATCCATAAAGATGTTCTGTTCCCTGTAACGGGACCCTACAGAGATTTATGTATCGTCCACTGCCACAATATCCTGGAAGACCCCTTTAGCGAGCTCACTCCTGCCTCGTTCCCCCGAGGAATCCTGACATCTGACGCCCAATGTGGGGCACCCCAACAAGCAGGTAATGGTGTTTATATACTTTCCTCATGTTTGGGAGATGCTTTCTACCCTAATCTAGGGCAAAAGTCCTATTTTCAACTCTGACACTGTCTTCCCAGACTATTTAGTCCACCTGCATGTTAGCTGTCAGGCTCAGGCAAAAACTACTGAAGTCCTGAGCCCCTTGGGACATAACCTATAATAGACTTCCTAGCTTCTTCTCATATGAAGGCCCCGAATTTCAACTGCTCTATTCCTACCTATGGGTTCCTGTTTATTAAACAATTTGTCTTGATTTATATCTTACCACCTTTCAGCAACCATGTTGCAGATACACCATGACGCCATCCTGACTTCCTTGGGCAGATGACCTCACTAATGTGTCCTGGAGCCTCCCCTCCCCAGAACCCTGCCCCACTAGGGGCAGACAGAGACAGGCTGGGGGTGTGGATACACCTGCCAACACCCATGTCCAGCAGAGAAGCAATTACAGAAGCCAGAACTCCCACCTCCTGCTCCCCATAAAGATTTTTGGTCCATCCTCCCAGAGGGATAAAAAATAGGGAAGCTTCCAATGAAGGGGATGGGACTGGGAACTCTGGTAGTAGGAACTGTATGGAATTGTACCCGTGTTATCTTACTATCTTATTAATCACTAATAACATTTAAAAAAATCAGCAATCAGAAGAAGAGGTAACTATAAGGAAATCAGATGTACTGGAAGAAATATTTAAATTAATGTCTCGTTTCTAATTTGGAGAAATGTTTTCCTCCTCACTGTGATCTCATTTTATCTGGACCTATTTCATGTAATAAAAAGAACATGAATTTATATCCAGAAAGTCCAGCCTGATTCCCATATGGTTGTAGTGTCACCATCTCACTAGTCCATCACTATAAACTGATGTTTTAAGCTATCTTGTTATTTTTTTTATAATTAGTTGAAGTAATATCTATTAAGGCCACAGGGGGAGTGCCAGTGTTTCTACTCTACAAATAAAACCTCTTATCTTATAGATTGAGCATTGTATTATACATAGTGACATGGATAGCCAAGCCTTTCTTGATGGTCACCAGAATGCCGTATAAATCATTGAGACATATAGACCACTGAGTAATAAACTAACTAATGTGATTGTTTAATATAGCCAAATCAGCTTCTAAGTCTGTAAGTAACTACTACTGACTCCTTGGCTTGAAACTACAGAAACTCATTATCTCCTGGTTCTAGATTGCTGGTCCCTATTCAGGCGCCAAATGCAAGGCTAGCCTCATGGTGCTTCTTCCCAGGCACATGCTCTCTGGCTTTGAGAGAACTCGACCAGAGCCAACCTAGGCTGCTGCTTGGTAAAGGGATCAGGAACTAGCATTGCGAGAGACAGACTCTGGGACTCATGAGTGGGAACACACAATACCCTCCTGCGCTTATTGATCTGCCTTTAAATGTCTTCTGAGACGGAAGTGGTAGGGTGGAAAAAGGAAGTATGTAGGATAAGGAGGTGGAGTGGAAAAAGAGCACGAACCAATGGGGATTAAATGGTGGAAAACGGGATGTGACTAGGAGAGGGGGCAGAGTGGAAAAAGAGCTCGAACCAGTGGGGACTAAACCAGTGGGGATTAAACCAATGCCCTCCAGGCAGGGTGGGTCTCAGACAAAACAATTATTATGTAAATAGACCACAACATCAAGCAATGCAGCAGACCTGGCATAATGAACAACACTAGTTGTCAGAGATTCAAAATATCCAGGTGGTGTCTGGGTTATACTCCTGGTAGAGGAGATATTAGTAATGCTTGTGGGAGCAACTGTTTGATGTCTCTTTCAGTATCTGGGGTTCGCTGACTGTCTGTGACTGCAACACTAATGCTCCTGTCTCTCACCATATTTAAGGACACCTATTCACAGATCTAGAGCTTGCCTGTATCATATCACCCAGAATTCTCAGTTTAGAGCTGTCAATACCACTTTCTCCTCAATGAGCAACACTGATTGGTTCCAGGGATTAGAACAGACACATCTTTGAAGGGTTGTAGCATTAGGGACAAATGCTCTGCATGAAATATAAGGATATGACTGACTTTGGCTCTGTTTTATAAAGGAAGGGTTACATATGCCCATGCAAAACATGCACAGAAAACCTGACTACTCAGACCATGTCTAAAAAAAGACCCAAAGGTCATCCGTTGGGCAGTAGGAGGCAAGGCTCTGCTCATGGTCCAAGCTGTCCCTCCAGCACCTGAAAGAACATGGACTAGCTTGGGATTCATTCCTAGTGGATAAGGAAGGTGTGAGTTTTTAGAAGGTCAACAAGAAAAAGCCCATCACCCTCTCCCAGCACAGCTAAACTAGAAAGGTAACTGAATGGAAGATTTTCTCAAAGACTTTCTGCCTAATTAGGTTTTAGGTAGACAGGAAACATTATTAATATTGCTAGTGGTATTTTATCCATACCTTATGATTAAATGTACTCTCTCCCTTTTATTTATTTACTTATTGCCTCCAAGGTGACTGCTGGGGCTCAGTGCCAGCTCTAAGAATCCATTACTCCTGTTGGCCACTTTTTTCCATTTTTGTTGTTGGATAGTACAGAGAGAAATAGAGAGAGGAGGGGAAGACAGAGGGGGAGAGAAAGACAGACACCTGAAGACCTGCTTCACTGCCTGTGAATCGAACCCCCTGCAGGTGGCAAGTTGGGGGCTCAAACAGGGATCCTTGAGTTGTTCTTTGCGCTTTGGACTATGTGTTCTTAACCTGGTGTGCCACCGCCTGGCCCCTACTCTCTCCTTTTTATGCAAGAGTCTTCTCACTCAAAGCACAACGAAGCCATTGTTTACTCACTCCTGGGAAAAGAAAAAGCCAGGCAACCCATTAAGGATCCAGCATACTTCTGGTTCCCCAGGACTTTACAACAAGAGCCATCTGCAGTACCATCCAGGCCATTCCTATATCTTCAAAAAAATGCTCCAGTGTCCATCTCCACTGCGAATCCTTTAGTCCAAAGTGCCCCCACACATCTGGAGCTGTGAAGTGATATCCTCAGTGCATGGCCTGCTATGAGTCAGTCTTTTCGAATCCCTAACATGGTTCCAACAAAGCACATGCACACTCCTTTGTTCCACTCCTTTGCTCCACTCCTTTGCTCCACCACACACACGACCAGCCGAGGCTCTCGGGGGCCTGTCTTTCCACCTCTACATGTAAATTCACGTTGCTTGGCTTCACTTCAGACTCTCTAAGACAGAGACGTGGCCTATCACTCCTGCCTCATTCCCCACCAGTGGGCACAGTCACTGATGCATCTCCACTGTGTCTTCTCAGATCTGTGCTGCTGATAATCCTTCCTGGAATGATCTTTCTTTTTCAGTCCTTTTCTTTTAAGAAGGTCTCAACCCCACCACACACACACACCACTCACACACACACTCTAATATACACACACACTCACACACACATTCACACTCATACACACACTCATACACACTCACACACGCACTCACTCACACACACTCACACACTCTGACACACACACACAATCACACTCACACACATACACACTCACAATCACTCACACACACTCACATACACACACTCACACTCATACACTCACACACACTCATACACACTCACACACGCACTCACTCACACACATACACTCACATACTCACACACACACACACACACTCACTCAGACACACACACACACACACACACACACACACACACACACACTTCACTGAACTCCTTCCTGCTCACTGCAACAGGCCGCCCTGCATTGTATCTCGTCTTTAATGCACAAGTCTTGTCACTGCATCTTGACTAGGACCCTTAAGGGCAGAGTATCCTTTCTTCATTTCTTTTGAGGCTCTGCACTTCTACTCTTCCTTTTTTTGTGAGTAGCTAACACTTGGTAAGGGGGGGGGGTAAAACTACTGGAGGGAAAGCCTTTCTGTTTATTTTATTGACCTCTGCTCTATTTGAAACAGTCACTTAATTATTCAGTGATAGCTCTAAGTAGTAGAGGGGACTTTTCTATATGAAGAATGAAATGCCCATTCCCTGATAGTTCCTTTTGTTTTCCAATAACTGCCTTATTCTGCAGTCCTGACTTTAGGGCAATTCTTCACTGTAGAATGGGGATGAGAAATGAGAAAGAAGCTTAGGAGAAAAAAGGTTTATAACTTGACCCCAGATGGTTACTGCTTCCAAACAAATGTATGACATACAGTAAGTGACTAAAGAGATATAGGGACTATTCAGTTTTCTTTTCCAGGATTTAGAGAGAGATTTTTTTTTTTTGATGGTTTGGATTGCCCTTAATGAAGCACCTGCTGTTGAAGTGAGCTGATTCTCTGTAAACCTTCTTCAGAGACTCGGCAGTTCTGAGGATTAGCTAACTCATTCAACCTTCATCATGGTACTGTGTACAAACTGTGATTAAACCATGGACAGAGAACTGTTCTCTGCAGAGTGTCTCTGTTTCATGGCTTACGTTCCTTAAAGCGAGAAGCTTGTCAGAAATGCTTTCTATAACAGATAATAGTTAAAAAAAAAGGCAGGACAAGGAAGCACTAGCTTTCTATTTTGTTGCTGTCACACAGTGATTGCTGTTATTCCAATTAGGGGCTTTTATCAAGAGAACATTGGATGCTAGTTCTGTTTTAGGTACAGAATTCTATTCTTTTTTGTGTTTCCAGGCATTTCAGCTGAAATCTAGTTTCTGCCTTTCCTAACTGCACTGCTAATGACCCTGAGCCGTAAAAAGAAAGCACGATTAGGCTTGCCTTGTGTTTGCATTTATGCCGCCCGTGTGCTGACACGCGACCCATCAGCGTTTTCCTTATCTTTTGTATCTTGAGAACATGTTTTGTTCATCTGGACTCAGGTGTTCTACTAATAGCCAGTGCTCTGCATACTGCTTCAGGAAACAATTTCTCAGAAATGGACCAAGGCTGACTTTGTTAAGGTTCATTACTTAGCATTTGCCTCATCTGAAAGAACAGAGAGAACTGTGTTGCTGAACAAGGGGCGTGTAGCTGAGGTATGGGTTTAAGTCACTCTAAAGTAGCCCGGTTTAGAACCGCGATAGATTGAAGTCAGATTCAATAGTGTCAAATGGAGGCTTTATGTAAATACTTACAAAGCCTACTGATAAATTTTTTTTCCCCTACTGATTGAATTTAAAACTGAACTAGCTACATCGCTAAGCTTGAAACACATCTGTTAAAAGCTTGCTTGCTGGTTGCTGTGCTGTAGGACTGTGAGTTGATAACCTCAATCTCTTGGATACTTGAACTATGTGGCCTCCTGCTGGGATGGTGGTCTACAATAGATATGGACCCTTCCCCAGAAATGCTTTCGAGGAGCCATTGTAACAGGGAAGACCATGAAAAACATAGCTTGGCACTGTGGGAAAGAGTCTAAATCTTCAGTTATGGGACCTGGATTTGAACCTGACTTGGATTTTCACTAAGTTTGTGACCAGAAGTCACATCTGTCCATGTGTTCCTCCTGTGAGTGGCTGTGGCTTCAACATCACACCTCCACTTCCAACAAATTTATCATTTTCCTTGATGCCGTTTTGTTGTATGCTTTACATTGGGTTCTAGTTCTCCCCCGCCAAGAGAATTAGATCAGTCCAGTTAATTTAGCGGCCGCTTGGCCCCGCCCCTAGGGACCCCGCCAGAGTTCGGGAGTGCCAGGGTTGGAGAGTTCCTGAGTTCCTGAGTTCGAGAGTAAGAAAGAGTGCTTGTGCCGCCGCAAAGAGACAGCAGAGTTCTGTTTGGTGATTAGTTTGTCTTAGTTTATGAATCGTTGTTCCTGAATAAAGAAATACAGCTTCCCTGCCCAGCCGTTGTCTCCGCGTCTCTGTCACCCACCGTGAAGCCAACCCGCCCGGCAAGAGCCTTCCGAATTTTAACAACACCGTTTTGTTTTTCCTTCACAGCTCTTATCACCACCTTTTTTCCTTTAAAATATATTTATTTATTGATCTATTGGAGGGAGACAGAAGGAAATAGAGAGGGAAAGAGACAGAGAGACACCTGCAGCACTACTTCACCATTAGTGAAGCTTTCTCTTGGCAGGGGGAGCGGGGTTTGAACCTGGGTCCTTGTGCACCATCACGCGTGCTTAACCTGGTGTGCCCCTACTTTTTAATTCTTTAGTCTGAAATTGAAGGCTGGTGAGTGCTGAAACTTTCTCTTCTTTGCTCAGTTCTTATAACAGTACAAGGTGCACAGCCAGTCAGTCAACATCAGTCCTGGAAGGACAAGGGTTACATGAGTGAGCTGGAGACAGGCAGAGGTTGGACTTGCCCATTGCTCCTGAAAGCCTCGTCAGGCTTCAAACACTAGACGTTTGTAACCAAGGAGATGAACAGGTTTGGGAAGAGCAGCGGTTTGATAACTTATGGAAAGAAGAAAGGGACGGATGTCCTGTGAAGTGGTTCCGTGGTAGAGTGAATGCTTTAGTATATGCACCAGGCCCTGGACTTGATCCCTGGTACCACGTGAGAGCATGGAGGGGACTCTGACAACAGTGGGGTGGTGCTTCAGTGTCTTTCCTCTCATTCTCCCTCTCTCTCTCTCTCTCTCTCTCTCTCTCTCTTTCTCTCTGTATTTCTCTAAAAATACAGAATGAAAAATTAGACTTGGGAGACAGCTTAGTGGTGGGGCTGTGGTGCACCGGGGTAAGCACACATAGCACAAGACACAAGGACTCATGCAAGGATCCTAGTTCAAGACCCCAGCTCCCCACCTGCACAGGGGGTTGCTTCACAAACAATGAAGCAGGTCTACAGGTCTCTCTCTCTCTCCCCATATATGTCTTCCCTTTCCCCTCTCAATTTATCTCTGTCCTATCAATAAAAACAATGCCACAGGGACCATGGATTTGTAGTGTAGGCAGTGAGCCCTAGCGATAACCCTGGAGGCAAAAAAGAAAAAGAAAACAAACAAACAACAACAAAAATAGACGGCAGATGGCATACAAGCTGCTCATGGAAGTGCATGAACAGTACGTCTCAGCTACCTACCATGTGGATGACGGTGTACTGAACTGAGCTGAAGTGGAGGCGACTTAGAAAGGTATGTCGGTACCAAGCTGATAAGCTGAGACAGTGCAATCCTGCCATGTTCCACCACATCCTAAAACCAGCGAGACACCATTCTCTCTGCTACTGACATCATGCCAAAGGTGAGTGGTAAGAATATGATGAGTGAAGAAAGCTGCTGGCCTAGTCCCAGGCAGTGCCGACACACTTCCAGATAGTGCTATTCAGACAGGGAAACGTTTAGTACGTGAATGCTCAGTCAGGAAACTGGACAGGACCAGAGGCTTTGGGAGCAGAGCAAGTCCAGTGTCACAGACAGACCTTGTCCTTGGACCAAAATGTCATGGTTGCTTCTTTTATTTATATATATATATATTTTTTAGATTTTTCATTTTATTTATTTATTTATTATAGGATAGAGACCTAAATAAATTGAGGGGGGGGAGAGGGAGAGAGACAGAGAGATACTTCCAGCCCTGCTTCACCACTCGTGAAGATTTCCCTCTGCAGGTGGGGACCAAGGGCTTGAACCTCAATCCTTGCTCACTATAATGTGAGCACTTAACCAGGTGTGCCAATGCTTGGTCCCACTTGCTTGTTTCACATTTGGAAAAATACTAGGTAATGCTTACCTCTGCATCTGTGTTTGTGAAAGACCCATTCACTGGGCTTCAAAATATGTAACAAGAAATGCATGACTTTTCAATATCCTGTTCATTTAAGATTCTTTTTTTCTTTAATTTTTTTGTTTTTTGAATATTTATTTCCCTTTTGTTGCCCTTGTTGTTTTTTATTGTTGTAGTTATTATTATCATTGTTACTGATGTCATTGTAGTTGGACAGGACAGAGAGAAATGGAGAGAGGAGGGGAAGACAGAGAGGAGGCGAGAAAGATAGACACCTGCAGGCCTGCTTCACCGCCTGTGAAGCAACTCCCCTGCAGGTGGGCGCCGGGGCTCGAACCAGGATCCTTATGCTGGCCCTTGTGCTTTGCGCCACGTGCGCTTAACACGCTGCGCTACCGCCCAACTCCCTAATTTCAGATTCTTTACTCTGCTTTGGATCCAGTAATTCCATCTCCTGTGATAATCAGGATGTTCAAACACGTGGCCACATACTGTAATTGTGGGTGTGTGGGTGACATCCACACCACAGTCATTAGCACCCTATTCCTGAAAGGTTTGAAAAGGAGGAGGGGACTGTGCCTAGAACACTTCACCCCCAGCTCTGCCTTCCGTGCACTCCATCAGAACAGATGGCACAGAGGCATTAGTCGTCTCATGTTTTGTTTTGAAATGTCTACTTGTAAAATAAACACTTCTGCAGAAGAGTTTTATTTCTTGGTGCAAGCAAGTAAATTGACACTAGATGTTCCTCCTACCTTACTACCCATGTCCCCAAGCACAGGTCAAACAAAGTAAAGAGATGTATCAAATCCAATAAAAATGAAGCAGAGTCAAAAAGAATAAAGTGGATTTTCCCCTCGTCCTTTACATTATTTTGTCTGGACTGAACTCGGTGAATTATCTTATTTATGCACAAACTATTGTCTTCATGGTGCTGCATCTAGTTTAATATTGCTTTGCAGTCTGTGACAGTGGTTTACATCGTCACCCAAGTAACCATTACTTATTTGTTCCTGTGGCCAGTAGGAAGTACAGAGCTAGGTATACAAATAGAAGATACGGTCATTGCTTTCAAGGGCTTTAAAGTCTGGCTCAGTATTGTCCTTGTAAAATGATTACAGCAAATACACAAAAGTGTGTCCTGAGTGATAGATGATTGGTTCTGATGACAGCAGTTTCTGGAGGTCAGAAGGTGGAATGGTTTATACTTAAGAGAAGGCAATGTTCCTTTGAAATGTGAGCTGATTCAGATAACTTGGGAAGGAGAGGTATCCTCAAAAGAAAGAACACTGAGAATAAGAGCTAGACAGAAAAGAAAAGAAAAAAAAAAAAGGATGTTTGGGAGTGAGGTGGTGGGAATGGGGAAGGCAGTGCCCGGTGAAAAGAAGGAAGGTCTTTGGAGGTAGAAAGGCCAAAAGTGAGAGGCATGACAGCCCCTTAGAAAGTTCCGGGATTATCACAAAACTAGCTTGTAATTTGACACTGCTGCAGAGCAGAGAATACTAGTGCACTACACATCAAACACAACTCTGTTCACTCATTCCTTTAGTTGGGTGACTTATTCACTGAGAATCACTGGTTATCAATGAGGGCTGCAGACACGATGACATAAGGTTAGGGTCCTGTGCCCTCAAAGAGATGGCAAACATGCAACACAGACTACATGGAAAGCCACAACCATGTCAAAAGAGGGTCACCTTTACGAATTCCCGAAAACCAAGTTGCAGATGCTATCATGACGTCAACCTGACTTCCCTGGGCAGACGCCCTCACCCATGTGTCCTGGAGCCTCCCCTCCCCAGAGCCCTGCCCCACTAGGGACAGACAGACACAGGCTGGGGGTGTGGATCCACCTGCCAACACCCATGTCCAGCGGAGAAGCAATGACAGAAGCCAGAACTCCCACCTTCTGCTCCCCATAAAGATCCTGGGTCCATGATCCCAGAGGGATAAAGAACAGGGAAGATTCCAGTGGAGGGGATGGACTACGGAACTCTGATGCTGGGAACTGTGTAGAATTGTACCCCTCTTATCTTATGGTTTTGTCAATATTTTCCATTTTTTATTTTATAAATAAATTAAAAACAAAACTTTTAATGAACGTGCCCATGTGAATAATGAGGAAGCCGAAAATGGGCGTCAGGGCAGGATTCATAGTCACTCATCAACTCGGGAAAGGAAGACAATTTTATGGCCAACTTATGAGCATTGCTGATTGTCTATAAGGGATGCTTTCTATGGTTCTTTTACTAATGGGGAAAAAGAGGACATCAAGAAAAACACAATCCTCACAATAGGAAATCAGTTCTCCCACCCAAATGAATAGATGTTTCTAGAAAAGAGAAAGATAATTAAATGCCATTACTCCTGAATGCTATCATTTAATGGCAGCTAGTGTCCACAGTGCTGTTCCAGCTTTTTGTCTACTGCATTCTTAACTCAATGACCACAACAGCTCTATGAGGGACTGTTAACTGTCCCCTTTTTAGAGTTGGCTAGAGGGATACAGTTATCTGGGGCAGTAGAGTCAGATTCCAATTGAGCTTGTTCTTGGTCAGTATATCTCATAAGTTTGCACATGTGGGAAGACATATGGACTAAGGGCAGTAAAAGGAAATGGGGGGAGGAGCTTCAGAAAGGTAAAATCAAGACCAGCTGGCTAACAAAGGCTAACATTAGGTGTGGGTGAATAGCATAATGGTTATGCAAAAAGACTCTCATACCTGAGGCTCCAAAGTCTCAGGTTCAATCCCCTGCACCACCATCAACCAGAGCTGAGAAGTGCTCTGGAAAATAAATAAATAAATATTCAAAGGCCAGAATTACTGTGGAAAATTGATGCAAAGAATTCCCTTATACCACTGAGCCTAGAATGACATAAAGGTTGAATGGTTGCTTTGAGATAACTAATAAATAAATAGGTTCTAACACTGAGGATTTCGATGTGCCTGGGGCTTCATATGGGCATCATTCTTAGCTCTATTGACAAAAATAAAATTCAGAAAGCTTACAGTGAAACAGAGAGAGATTTGTCTAAAATTCATTACAATTAGCACAGTTAGCAAAGAAAGACAAACACGGGTATATCTGACCAAGTGTTACCGTCACACACAGATACTCAGTATTTTGACATCACTGCAGACTCTTTGTGTCACCCTTTCTTCTGTGAGTCTGGAAGATTGTGAGAAGCCCCGCTGTGCCGAGGGTGAGTCAGAGTGTGCTACTGAAGGCATGTGGATGGCTTCTTTGAAGGGGCTGTTGGTTCTTCACTGTATGTCAGATCCAGAAGAACTACCTAGGAGATCACTCATATCTTTACCTCTACCACAACTGTGGAAAGTTGTGCATCTCTTTCCCATATTTAATATTTATTGGTTAACCAGTATTTCTCTTAAAGTAATATATTTCACCTACTCAACCTATTTTTAATTTATAAACTCCGGAGAGAAGGCTGAAAGTCACACCTTATTTTCAGTTCCAAGAACAGAAAACCAAAGTCAACTGAAGGACAGGAGTCAGAAATTGCATCACATCTGTTAACCTTGTTTTATCAGTGATGTAATATTAACTCACAAAATTATGATAGCAGGAGTATGATACTACACTGTTCCCACCACCAGAGTTCTGTATTTCCATTCCGTCCAATGGAAAGTGCAATAATTCTCCCAAGATCACAAATATTTGTTGACTACTGTTTCTATAACTATCTATATTTCTTCTGTTTTTTCTCTGTTTGTCTCCTCTTCTTTTCTTTTCTTTTTTTTAAATATTTTCTTTATTTTCCCTTTTGTTGCCCTTTTTTATTCCTGTAGTTATTATTGTAGTTGTTGTTGTCATCCTTGTTGGATAGGACAGAGAGAAATGGAGAGAGGAGGGGAAGACAGAGAGGAGGAGAGAAAGACAGACACCTGCAGACCTGCTTCACCGCCTGTGAAGCGACTCACCTGCAGGTGGGGAGCCGGGGGCTCGATCCGGGATCCTTACTTGCATCCTTGCGCTTCACGCCATGTGTACTTAACCTACTGTGCTAGCGCCCAACTCCCCTTCTTTTCTTTTCTAAGCCACACCTACACCTATTACTACTTCCAGATGTCTATTAAACTTCTGATTGCCAATTAAGAACTCATATGCTGTCTGATCCAGATACAGACTCGTGTATCAGTGGTATAGAAGAAAGAAAGATTAGACTCATTAAAAGGAAGTATTGAGATTCTGACGACTGAGGGTTTTCCCTTTCCCTGTCTTAAAACATCTTTACTAGGAACTCATTTGATTCTTACAGTAAGCCCTAGATTCTGACATCATTTCTGTACATGATATAAATGAAACTCAGAGTAGTCAAGTAAAAGTTCCCTGCAGGTCAAAAGATGAATCACCAGTTGAGTCAATTTAGGCAGAGCTGTGGTTTTTTTTTTTTTTTTTTTTCCCAATATGTTATTTCTGTTGGGAATAAAAAGAGTCCAACTCTTTATTCCTAACAGAATTGTTATAAAGTCTAAAGATACCTGGGATGACAGGTAAATAGAAGTTTATAGGTAGGAATAACACAAATCAAGGAGGAAAAAAATCTTTGTACTCAAAACATCTGTATGCGATAAAGTACAATACCTACATACATGGTTTTATGTCACATTGGTACTTAGCATAGTTTCCCAGGCAAAGGACTAGGACTATTACTAATGAGAAAAGACATTCTTCCAGATAGCACTATAAAGTTTTTTTCCCCAGCTTTCAAATGTCAAATACTTGATTATAATGTGAAAGGTTCATGTAATTACCTTTATTAGCCTCCTTCACAATAAATCTATGGGTCTAAATTTGTACATTTGTTTATATTAATGACAGGGTTTGGACTTTCAAAGGGCCAGGCTTTGTCTAGAAGCACACTGGAAAATGATCTGTCTGCGTCTGATAAGACTGTTCTTGTGGTTTTAACTCTCAGGATAGTGGGAGGTTATTATCTTTTCTACTTTGTGCCATTCTCAGAGGACAGTCACAAACGTGTAAACAAATGTGAGAGAGAAATAAAAGGGACAGCCAGATTGCCAGAGACCCATTACTTTACCCCTGGGGTGTGAGGCTATTATAGAACAGGAACAAATATCAAGAGTGTGGAAATCAAAGGGAGACTCCCTGAAGTGAGTCATCTATTTGGACAACATCAGAGGAATATTAGGTCACATCAGACTGGGTGAAGAAGTCAGACCATGGACATCTGGCAGTCACTTTGGGAATTATATTCACCCATGGCAACCTTAGTACATAGCGGGGAAGAGCCTTTGCAAGTTAAGGCAGATTTATTTCTAGTCAAGATGGAAATGGTGGTTGATCTTACATCCTTTTCCTTTAGCTACACTGGGAACACAGAGAACAGCAGCAGTGGGTTTGGAGGTACAAGATAAATATCAGGCAGCCTATGTTCTGAACAAGTCAATGCTCTCATTGACTTAGAATTATTGAATTCTCATCAAACTAGATCAAATTCAACAAACCTAGATTCATTTTTAAGTCATGAGTAGCATGTCACTATGTAGAGGGACAAAGTGAGAAGTAAGAAAAACATCAGACTCTAATGCTAGGGGAGCTGTTTTGAAGTTGGACCCACCACTTTGTAGAAACAGAAGCCTGGGCGAGTATTTTAATCTTATTAAGCCTTATTAAGGCTACTTTTTTGTTTGTTTGTTTATTCAATGGTGATTTTCATTGATATTTTTTTTTCCAAATGTCAAGCCAACCCTAATAGGTATATCTTGCTTTGTCATGATCCTTTCTACATACAGATGGATTCCATTTGGAATAAATTTTTCAGCATTTTAGTTTCTCTGTTCACAGAGAGATTGGTATTTAGTTTTCACAGAGAGATTGGTATTTAGTTTTCTTTTATGTATGAATTTGTATGATTTTGGCAGCAGTTAACAGTGAAATACAATGAGTTGAGCAGTAATTAATTTTCTGAGAGAATTATGTAATATTGATATTATTTACTAAAACTTTGGTAGGCTTTCCCCAATAAAATTATCTGAGGCTGTAGTTTTCTATGTGCAGGTTCAATGCGTCTCCTTTAAAATTATTTTAAATTTATCACTTTACTATGAAGGTTAATGGTTTTCACTATATTATTTATTATTTATTATGATGAGAGATAAAGAGACAATAGAGTTCAACTCTAGAAGGTGCTGAAGATGAAAACTAAGACCTCTGGGACCTCAGCCAGGCAAGTCTGATGTACTACCATTGTACATATTAGACAGCTCTTTGTGAGGTCCTAAAATACAAAGTCAATTTCTTTAGCAAGTCTGCAGCTATTCAGATGTTCTATTTATTTGTGAGTGAGTTTTGCTTGCTAGTTTTCTTTTTTATCTGCACTGTCAAAGATATAAAATGTCTACAATATTCCTTTACCATCTTTGTCATATTTATAGGGCTTGTTATGACACTGTTTCTCTTGCTGTTGATTTTAGTAGTGTCTTCCATCTTAGTCTAGTTAAAAGTTTATTATTTTCTGTTTGGCTTTATATGTTAACTTTTTTTCAGCCAACAGGTCCCAGACGCTATCATGATGCCAAGCAGACTTCTGTGGGCAGAAGATCCCTCCACTGTGTCCTGGAGCTCTGATTAACCGCAGAGCCCTTCCCCACTAGGGAGAGAGAGACAGGCTGGGAGTATGGATCCACCTGTCAACACCCATGTTCAGCACGGAAGCAATGACTGTTGGGTAGTATGCCACCTCCCCCTGGCTTCTGCTTAACCATATGCCTATATAGGGATTTACTGATCCCATTCAAAGCTTTGGTCTATTTACATAAATCACTTTTACATTTACATAAAGCACTCCCTCCAGGGCATTGGTGGTTCAGTGATAGGATTCTCGCCTGTTCCGCCCCCTCCTTGTCACACTCTGATTTTCACCAGTCACTTTTCTCTCCACCCTCTCTATATCACATCCTGTTTCCACCCTACTTGGAGAGTATAAAAACAGCTGCTCTTCTGATTAAAAACACTTGGAAATTGCTTTCCGGCTCCGAGAGTTCCAGAGTGTATCTCCTGCGGAAGTTAGTGCGGCACGAGTTCCTGATCCCTCTCCCATGCAGCAGCCTAGATCGGCTCCAGTTGAGTTCTCTCCAAGCCAGAGAGCACTAGCTCGGGAAGAAGTACCCTCAGGCTATCCCGGCATCTGGCGCCCGGAACAGGGACATGTAAGCAGCAGATTTACAAGAAGACATCTTAGATAAGTACACACCTTTTGGGTATCTGCAATATTGTGTTATGGCACTGTGATTTTTTTTCTTTCTTATTGTTTTCCTGAGATCTCTCCACCATGGAAAATCTTTTCCAAATTCTGCATTCTTTTTCCAGTATACAATTTTTATATTATCTGGAACATTTTTCTCGGGGATTCACCTTATATCCTGTTGATCATCATAGCAGCTTTTAAGGGATATATAGGGCAACCTCTCAAAAGGCTTAAGGACCTAGAGGCTGAGGTCCAAGAGATAAAGGAAGTGATCATAGAACTTAACTAGCACCTTAAAAACAAGAAGAAGCAAAGACCGGTCGTGATCTTGACCCACCCTAATTCCTCTGCATCTTGCCCTGAGGCCCCTATTTTGGCATCTTGCCCTGAGGCCCCTATTTTGGCAGACACGTGTCCGAATTCTCCTTTGGACTCCACAGCCACTTCTTCGGCCACCCCCATTTTGGCAACACGTGTCCGGAACCTCCTGCTGCCTCCACGACTGCTTCTTCGCCCACCCGTTTTGACAGACACATGTCCAAATTTTCCTGTAACCTCCAAAACCACTTATTTGGCCACTTGTCCAGAAGCTTCCACTTCGGTGACTCCTCCTACTGCTACACACTTATCAGAGCAAGTCCACACATTTCCGGTCAATGTTGCCCCCAATAGACAAAAACCTCAGGCCTGGTATCCATATTCCGCCACAGACCTGAAGGAACTACGCCAGGCTATCAAGGATGACGGTATTCATGCCCCATGGACCAGGTCCATTTTACAAGGCCTGCTTCAGAACCTTAATACCCCCCAAGATCGGAGGGATGTGACTCATGCTACGCTCCCAGGGCCCCTCTTCCTGCAATGGGAGGCATTCTTTCGCGACGAATGTTTACAACAATCGCGGAAAAATATTCAAAATCAGCCAGAGGGTAATTTTGATGCATTGTTTGGAACAGGCTAATTAGAAACATGGATTCAACAGGCGGAAGCCAAGTTTCCACCGGGGTATTTTGATCAGGTACCCCTGTGTGCATTAAAAGCACGGGAGCGATTAACACCACCCATGGGAGCAGCCTCAGCCCCCATTCTCTCCCTGCAACAAGAACCTGATGAATCCCTCGCTAAATTCATTGCCAGGGTCCAGTCGAGTTTGGAAAGGAAGATTTATAATCCTGACGCTCGTTTTCTCCTCCCACGATCCATAGTCTGGGATGGAATGCTTCCGCATTTTCGACAGGCCTGTATCACTCTTAAAAACGAACACCCAGATACTGGGATTCTAGCTACACAGGATCTCAGATCAAGCTCTTTTCAAGGACCTATGTTACAGGCCTATGCAGCTACCTTGCATAAGCAAAAAGGGGCTTGCTTTCAGTGCGGTCACCAAGGGCATTGGCGTAACCAATGTCCAGAAAATAGACCGCGACCCCGCCTCCAGTCAGGGCGACCCCACCTCCAGTCAGGGCAACCCCGCCTCCAGACAGGGAACCAGAGACCACGAATGCCTTGTCCCAGATGCCAGAAAAGATTTCACTGGAGGAGAGATTGTTGGTCAAGGTTCCATAGGAATGGCACGCCTCTGCCAAATGTAAACAGGGATTTAAACTAGGTGTGGGGCTTCCCTTAGCCCTGCCCCCAAGAGGGAATGAAGCAGGTCACCCGCTTGGTGCTGTGCCCTTCTTCCACAAACAGAAGCCCAGCTTGGGACCCAATCCATCGCTACACCCACCACGCCAAGTAACAATAACAGAGGGTGAGCAGAAGGAGGAACCCGCGGTATGTGGGAACTTCCAGCATAGAAATAACCGGCTGGAGCAAGAGAACAGCTCGAATTCGGAGCCTGAGATTTTATGGACCACCCCTGTTTTAGAAAGGGGTCACCCAACTATGACAGTAAAGATTGGTAATATTCCTTTTAAGTGTTTGATTGACACGGGAGCAGATAAGACAATATTAAGACAAGCAGAGGTTCCCCAGAGTTGGGAACTCCTCCCAGGACCACGCTTACATGGTGTTGGAGGATTGACTCAGGCATTCCGCACACGAGATTCCCTTGTGTGGGAAGATCCAGAAGGGACTGCTGGACGCTTTCAACCTTTAATAGCTGATATAAGCACCAATTTATTGGGAAGAGACTTGCTGGAATCTTTAGATGTAGTGATATCCTCAGACACCTCTGCAGGACACCACACTCACTCCTGTGAGACTGCTAGACCCAACCAGCACCCCCAATACTAACTGCCACTGTTCGTAACAGAACTCCCCGCTTAGATTGGCTTTCTAATGAGCCTGTCTGGGTGGAACAGTGGCCTTTGCCTAGGGAGAAGCTAGAAATTTTAAAAGAACTCGTCCAAGAGCAGTTATCTTTGGGACACATTCATCATTCTCGGAGCCCATGGAATACTCCAGTCTTTGTGATTAAAAAGCGCTCAGGAAAATGGCGCCTCCTCCAAGATCTTCGTGCAGGTTTGGGGCTCCCCCCAAAGGGGTTTGCCTCTTGCTTCCACAATTCCCACAGGAATTCCAATCATAGCTATTGATATACAGGATTGTTTTTTCTCTATTCCCTTACACCCACAAGACTGTAAACGTTTTGCTTTCTCTGTTCCTTCTATTAATAATGCCAGCCCTGCCGATAGATTTGAATGGGTGGTACTGCCCCAGAGCATGGCTAATAGTCCTACTATTTGTCAAGAGGTTGTTAAATCTGCCCTTTTTCCATATATTCATAAGGGCCTTAAGGTTTTTCATTATATGGATGATGTGTTAATATGGGGAGAATTAGATACAGATCTCTCCGCCCTACGTGATTTTCTAATCCCTGCCTTAAAGAGAAGTGGACTTAATGTAGCTCCTGAGAAGATACAGCTAATCCCTCCAATATCTTTCTTAGGCTCAGAGATTGCCCTAACGCAGATTCGTCCTTTAAAACCTTGTGTTACTTTTCCTTCTAATCTCACTCTTGCTTCTTTACAAAGTTTTCTTGGAAATTTGAATTGGCTTAGGCAGTATCTTTATCTGCCTACGAGCTGCCTGCAACCACTGTTCGATCTGTTAAAAGGAAACAAACAGCCCTCCTCAAAGCGTATGTTAACCCCCGAAGCCTCCTTGGCACTGGAAAAAGTTAAACAGGCTCTCCAGGACATGCACCTCGTTCGGTTCTCCCCCTCCTCTCCAGTAAATCTTCTAATCTTTAACTCCACCCCCATGGTAGTGGGGGCATTGTGGCAGAAACATGGCATTCTCAAATGGCTTCATATGCCAGTAGGCGGAGCTCCAAGACTCCTTACCGAGATTGATGCCTTAGCATTTATGGTTCGCCAAGGAAGAAACAGAGCGGTTCAGGTCTTAGGAAGGGAACCAGATTCAATCATTCTTCCCTTTTCTCTCACAGATACAGAATGGCTCATATGCCACCATTCTCGTTTTGCCATAAGTTTAATGGGTTTTCCAGGACAATTAGATAATCATTTTCCCTCTAATAATTTGATAGCTTCTTTACCTCTGTTGCCTCTACTAGTACCTAAACTTTTCTCTCTAGATCCCATCCCCTCTGCTCCTACAGTGTTCACTGATGATGGAAAAAAGGGAGCTGCTGCCCTTATATATTATCCAGACCAGCAATACCCCAAACCTCTCTTTACTGAACTTCCTGATAATTCCCCTCAGTACAAAGAACTTTATGCTGTTTTCCTTGCATTAAAAGCTGTACCAGAATCCTTCAACCTTTTTTCTGACAGTGTGTATACTGTTAACTTACTTCCATGGCTTGCTCGATCTTATGTAAGAATTGATGACAACCCACTTTCTCCTCTTTTAATTCAAATTGCCTCTATGCTCTGTTCTCGAACCCATCCACTGTATGTTCAGCACCTACGTTCCCACAGCCCTCTTCCTGGTCCCCTGTCCGAAGGGAATGCTGCAGCCGACCACCTTGCCTCCACAGGAATTCTCCTAGCCTCTGTCTCTAATCCTGCTGACTTTCATTCCCTAACCCATGTTAATCTTAAAGGTCTTCGAGCTCGATTTCCTGATATTCCTCTGCCACAGTTAAAACGTATTCTTGCTACATGTTCCTCCTCTGCAGGTCCAATCAAAACACCTGCTATTCAGACTCTGGGGGTTAATCCTCGAGGTTTAAAAGCCAACGCTCTTTGGCAAATTGATGTTACCCACATACCTAATTTTGGCAAACAAAAATATGTGTTCATCTCAATTAATACCTTCTCTAAGTTTATGTGGGCTACAGCTCAGACTGGAGAAAACTCAAAAAAGCTTATAAGCCATATGCTCTCCTGTTTTGTTGTAATGGGATTACCTCTTCAACTTAAAACGGATAATGGACCTGCTTTTACCAGCAAACAATTTAAAGATTTTTGTTCCCTCTGGAACATTACTCATACTACAGGCATTCCATATAATCCACAGGGACAAGGCATTGTTGAGAGGGCCCATCAAACTCTTAAGGCTCAATTAAATAAAGAAAAAGGGGAAATGTACCCCCCTAATATCCAGCTGGCAAAACCTTAACTACATGAAATCTCTAATATTTACAAAAACTCCGACCAACCTCCTATAATTCTTCATTGGCAAACACCACCCACCCTCCCAGCTATTAAAGTCAAATGGAAAGACCCACTTGATAAAATTTGGAAAGGACCTGACCCCCTGTTGACTATGGGGAGGGGTTTCGCATGTATTTTTCCACAAAATTACTCCAAGCCTGTTTGGGCTCCTGCCCGCCATGTCCGGCAATACCCACATGATGGCGCTGATATCCCTGAAGAACAAGAAACACTGCAAGAAGACTGGCTGCAAGAGGACTGGCTACAGGATGCCCCCCAGGATCCATAATACAGCATGGCAGAATCAAAAAAGAAATCTGATTCACAAAACTCTCCCCCCCACCGAATGAATGTCTTATGCTATGACTGGCCAGTTGTGTTTTGTGAGTGAGTGAGTGAGTGAGTGAAAAAAAAATTGAGTGAGTTGAGTGACCAAAATTTTTGTATGACCCATTGTCCTCAGAGTACTCTGAACGTTAACTGACTTTATATAAAACGGCTGGACGCAGCCATGGTTTCTGGAGACGTCCAGAAACAGTCCAAAAATTGTTCATTCCCCCTTTTGATTTCTTTTTTAAGTCTTGATATCAATATGAAATGTTTAGTCTTAAACTGTGTGAGTAAAGATGGTTCAACTATGACAGTAGATCTAAATTCACATTTGAAATGATATGTCTTATTTACAAGTTTTTCTTCTCCTGTGTGTTATAAACTATATGTTTAATATGCGAGTTTCAAGTTTGGTAAACATTAACTTAACAGTTAAATTGTAACTTCGAAGCTACATTTTTACGAGAAGAGGTAATATCAATTCATTTAAGTAACTGAGTGTTTAAGGTAAAACTCTAAATATTCAATGTGACAATTCATCATCTCCTAAGTTAAAATACAAATCCTCTATACAGGACATTTTTGGAGGGCCCCCAAAAATGTCCTGTAAGCTATCTTGTGGAAATTAATCCACAACAAATTTGGCATCAATCCGATATTGTAAATGTACCAAAAAAAATTGTCACTAAAATGTGTTAACTCTAGTAACCTGAGTTTGCTTAAAAACCCAATGTAAAAATAGTTAAGAATCATTATATGTGACTTAAATTCGGTATGAAAATTTTGCTATATAGAGACTGCTACATGAGGTCACATAAGATGACCTTTACACGAAATTATAAAGATACCTAAACCAATTATAATCATTGAGTTATCAATTGTAGTAAACTTATAATTTGTTACAAAGTTTCTTCATAAGTAATTGACTACAGCTATGACAAGCCTTCGCATAAAGAAGCATCTGCTCATATAGAATCCCCAGAAATCCATCTTGGACCCTTGACCTCTGACATCACCCACAATTACAGCCATCCCCCGAAACCCATGATGAGACCTGACACGATCTAGAGAACCTGATTCACAGACTCCAAAGGACAAGACTTTCCTACTGCCTTTCTCTCAACCATCAGTGCCTGCTCTTCCTGCTTCTGTTTCGCCCACCATGTTCTGGCGGTTCCAGGTCACTCTCTACAGAGAAGAAAAGTTCCAGTTGCCATCCTCCTCCATCAAGATAGACGTGTGGCATTTATTTACTGGCCGTTGACATTGGACTGATGCTTCTATAGAACTTGCTGGACACTCCTTTTATACTGTTGGACTTCTTGAAGAATGACTGTAGCAGTTCATAGAACTTTCCGCCAGCCGACTCAGGATTCTGCAATGCCAGATCACCCCTATAGCCCCTCGGCTTATCAGGCCCCCACTCCTCCACCCATCAGGCTCACTCTGTCTCTCGCTACTCTTACTTATCCCTCCCTGTCTTGTGCTAGTTCTTTTTGAAGACACTTACACACTATCATTCTGCTTTCTTCCCAACAGGTTTCTGTTCACCCCTACACTGCTATTCCCCTGACATAGATGAAGCCTTTTACAGACATTGACCCAGTTATATATGGCCATTAAGTAAGAGGAAGATGTTGGGGAATTGTGAGGATATGGTTGAGCTTGGAAGGGCTTGAGCCTGAGGGGTGTGTCAATCCTGTTAGTCTCTCTCTCCACGGAGAGGTTGAGCAAGGAGGGACAGTAGAAGCCCAAAAAAGGTGTGCCTCTTATCAGTCTCCCTGCCTCACAAAGTGCCCCGCACTCCTGATACTATGGCAAATAGTTAAAAAGAAAGGGGGATATGTTGGGTAGTATGCCACCTCCCCCTGGCTTCTGCTTAACCATATGCCTATATAGGGATTTACTGATCCCATTCAAAGCTTTGGTCTATTTACATAAATCACTTTTACATTTACATAAAGCACTCCCTCCAGGGCATTGGTGGTTCAGTGATAGGATTCTCGCCTGTTCCGCCCCCTCCTTGTCACACTCTGATTTTCACCAGTCACTTTTCTCTCCACCCTCTCTATATCACATCCTGTTTCCACCCTACTTGGAGAGTATAAAAACAGCTGCTCTTCTGATTAAAGACACTTGGAAATTGCTTTCCGGCTCCGAGAGTTCCAGAGTGTATCTCCTGCGGAAGTTAGTGCGGCACGAGTTCCTGATCCCTCTCCCATGCAGCAGCCTAGATCGGCTCCAGTTGAGTTCTCTCCAAGCCAGAGAGCACTAGCTCGGGAAGAAGTACCCTCAGGCTATCCCGGCAAATGACAGAAGCCAGACCTTCCACCTTCTGCACCTCACAATGACCCTGGGTCCATGCTCCCAGAGGGATAAAGAATAGGAAAGGTGTCAGTGGAGGGGATGGGATATGGAGCTCTGGTGGTGGGAATTGTACCCCTCTTATCCTATGGTTTTTGTCAGTGTTTCTGTTTTATAAATAAAAAAACAGTTTATTATTTTCATTGGACATTTTCAAAGAACCAACTTCTAATATCAATAAGTTCCCAATATTTTGTTGTTTCCTATATTTTGTTTACCTCTACTTTCATTTTAACTATTGCAAATACTCACTGTAGCTTGGCCTTTTTAACACTTTCATATTTATGCCTCTCCCCAAGTTTATACAGCCAGAGACTTCTTACAGTTTCAGACTTATATCCATTTTGGTATTTGAAAGCTTTAACTTTTAACAAATGTATTAACACCACTAAAAGAACAATAACAAGAGCTATCATTCATGAACCAACAAAGGAGATAAACTGGAATTTATACTTACTCAACTCAGGTGGGGATTGGGGGCTTGAACCTGCATCTTTCGCACTGTAATATGAGTGTTCAACCAGGTGTGCCACCACCCAGGCCCCATCATACAATATTCTAATTAGGAGTAAAAGACATCATTTTATAGGTGATTTGTTATCTATCACTAACTAGGTAATGTCAAATATCTTTTGACAAATATCAAATGATCATTCCAGTTGTTTACTTTCTTTGACTTTAATTGATGCAGAAATTCAAAGAAACTAAGTAGTGGAGATGTTATCAAAAAAAATAGAATGCCCTTCTTGGAGCCCAAGCATTCATCTCCGTAGCTGTGAACATACCAGTTGTCACTGGCACTATTATAGCAGTTACTGATGAAGAGGGTAAGAGAGGGCTTCCATGATGTCTTCATCCAGCAGAGGTGGTAGAACTTCACAACATCCAGGATTGTCAGTGCTAATAACCATCTTTTTCTTTTCTTTTCTTTTCTTCTTGATTTTCTATTCTTTTATTTATTTATCATTGGATAGAGACAGAGAGAAATTGAGAAGAGATGGGGAGACAGAGAGACAGAGACACCTACAGCTTTACTTCACCACTTGTGAAGTTTTTCCCATGCAGGTGGGGACCAGGGGCTTGAACCCAGGTACTTGCATACTGTAGTGTGTGCGCTAAACCAGGTGTGCCACCACCTGGCTCTGATATCCATTTTTTTTTCTATCTTCATGTTATCTCAATCACAGGACAATGGCTGAGATAACAGTAACCTGATCAAAATATTAGGATGTTCTATCTTATTACTCCTTCACCAAAGGATTGCCATTTTTCTTCCAATTAACAAAAAAGTTCTTAGAATCTTTAGTTCAATAGGGTTGCTTAAGAGAAATCTGGTGTGTTCTGAAGTGTCTACCTTAAAAAACCAGCCTGCTCACTAGATTCCCTGGTTGACCACGTTCTCCAGTAAGTTTTGCATCTGTCAGTGTTTCTGCTTTGAAGCTGCCAGTCTCCCCTCTTATGTCCAAACACACTGTATAGTTATCTCAAAAGAGAGACGTTTTTGCTTTTGCAACGTTGAGCCCTTATTGAAAATCTTTGCAAACTTAAGGGCCAATCCTTTGATGTTTACTTGCAAGAAATATCAATGAGTTATTGGATATAGTCAGAGCAAAAACAAGTTAGGCTTGCCATTTGTAATTTCCCCACAGAATTAGTGTGTGTGTGTGTGTGTGGTGTGCTGTTTGCATACAGATGTATGTATTAATAGTGAGTATTTAAAAAGGACAGTGCAGTAAAACGACAAGGGTTTTTTTTTTAAGAGTAATAGCAGGATCACACATGTTGGCATAGTGAGACAGTGTAAAGCTGGCTAATAAGTTGAAAATCAGGAAACCTGGGTTCTAGTCATGTTCTGTTCTGTTTCATTGTTAACCTCTATTCAAAAAATAAAACTTAATTCATTTTACTTGATAGAACAGAGAAATTGAGAGGGAGGGGAAGGACAGAGGAAGAGGGAGGGAGACACTTGCAGCCCTGCTTCACTATTTGTGAAGCTTTCCTCCTTCTGGTGGGGACTGGGGGCTCAAACCCGGGGCCCTTGTGCACTGTGACATGTACACTTAAACAAGTGTGCCACCATCCATCCCTGTCGTCCCAAATTTCTATCTGATTCAAGCATTATGTGCTGTCTGTACAGAAATATCTTCTAGATGCCATATTTAGCTGTATGTTTCTAGGTTTATTGCTTAATATTTCTCAGTCTGTGCCTTATCAATAAATAGGGGACAACATTTATAACACCTTACAAGTTATATTGCATAGATCAAATCAAAATAGTGCTGCATCTGAGAATTTGGAGAAAAGACTGGATCAAAACAGTGTGTTACACTTGCAGATACTTGTAACCACTCATGAAATTTCTCCCCTGCACATGGGAAGTGGGGGCTCAAACCCTGGTCCTTGTATGTGGTAACATCTGCACTAGACCACGTATGCCACCACACAGCCTCTATGTATGTCTGTATGCATGCATGCATGCATGTATGTATTACTAGTACACTGCTCACTTCAGGCTTATAGTGATGGTGGGGATTGAACCTGGAACTTTGAAAGTCTTTTAGCATACATTAAATATTATGCTATTTTCCCAGCTCAATATTAGAGATTTTTTTTCAGAATTTCTGAAAATTATAAAGTCATAAAGACTAAGATTAGAGGAAACTGTACTCCAAAATACAAGTAGATGTGATCCCTGTGAATGTGAGAACATTAAAAGGAGGGGTCTGTGCTTAGTATAAACAGATACAAACAGTGGAATCACATCTGTGTGATTAACTTGCAAAATAAATTCTGAGGAGATGTTTTGTCCCTCCTTAACTGCAGATCCCCCATTATCTGAAGTACTGAGACAGGGCCCTACAAAGTGGCAGACAGAGCCGCCAAGAGCAGCTAGAGGCCATTAGGAACGGTGGATCCCCAAGCCTAGAAGGAAGCTTTCCAGTGTTCTGCAACAAGCATACATTTTTATTCCCTCCTCATCCTAGATCATCTCTTATTACAACCTGCATCTTCTCTTGCCTTTCTAACCTCCTATAAAATAAAGATGTTCTTTTATATTTTTAGAAAAATTTAATTAATTAATTAATTAGTTATAGAGACAGAGAGAAATTGAGAGGGGGAAAGAGATAAAGATAAAAAGAGACAGAGAGGCCCCTGCACCCCTGCTTCTCCACTCATGAAGCTTTCCTCCTGCAGGTGGGGGCCAGGGGCTTGAACCTGGGTCCTTGTGCCAGGTGTACCACCTCTGGACCTTGAAAATAAAGATTTTCAAACACAAACAAGAATCAGGTCTTTTTTTTTAGGTTTAAGCCTCAAATTAATTTTGAGTATCAGATCAAAAACAATATGAACACATGGAAAAAGATCAATAAATAATCCCCAAAATAACTAAGGGAACACAGTTCACAGAACTTAATGTCTAAATAAAAACAATACCCAGAGAACCAAGAGAATAGAAATGCCACAAGAGACTGTCATACAAATGAAACATAGAGTGTGGAGTCTTCTCCACTTCTAGCTCACACAAAATGGCACTGCACCTAGCTGGACTATAAGAAGGATACATCTGTAGTGCAAAATGAGAAGAATTTTTAAAGTGGGGGTAATAATAGTGACTCAGCATAGTATGGCTTATAGGACTAAATAAGAGAAACTATATAAGACTTCCTAGGTCAGACTGATGGCTAAACAGTCAGTGGTATTTGTACATTGACCTCCTGTTTGGAAACTACTCTGCCTTAATCCAACTTTCTGGGCCTATTCTCAACTCTTGACACCATCTTCCGAGACAAGAGTTTTAGCCCACCTGCATGTTAGCTGTCAGGCTCAGGCAAAAATTAATTAAGTCATGGGCTCCTTGAAACATAGCTAAAATAGACTTCCTAGCTTCTTCCCACAGGGTGACCCCTATTTTCATCTGCTCTATTCCTACCTTTGGGTTCCTGTTTATTAAACAAATTGCCTTGCTTTATATCTTATTCACCAAACTGCAGACACTACTATGATACCATCCTGACTTCCCTGGGCAGATGTCCTTACCAATGTCCTTACCTTACCCCACCTCCCCAGAGCCCTGCCCCACTAGGGAAAGACAGAGACAGGCTGGGGGTGTGGATCCACCTGCCAACACCCATGTCCAGAGGACAATCAATGACAGAAGCCAGAACTCCCACCTTCTGAACCCCATAAAGACCTTTGGTCCATATTCCTAGAGGGATAAAGAATAGGGAAGCTTCCAATGGAGGGGATGCGATACAGAACTCTGGTGGTGGGAACTATATGGAATTGTACCCATTATCACGCAATCTTGTTAATCATTATTAAATCGCTTATAAAAATTAAAAAAAATGACTTCCTAGTCTAATAGCTATTCCATAGGAAATCTACAATAGAGAGTTGTCTAGTTATTATGTCACTGCTATAACCACCATACATCATTCTTAAGTCCTAAGGTGACAACTGTTATCATTTTGTCACTGAAATGAGGTGGCAATCGTTGGCATACATGGAAGGCCCTAGATTTAACACTGAGAACTGATGATCCTGAGAGGAAGAAAGAAGCAGAGGGGAGGACAGTAATAGGACACCAGGATCCTGAGGCAGGAAAACAATTCTTTAAAGTGTCCCTGAGGGACTGTAGGAGACAAGGTGTGAGGAAAAGAGTGGGAGGAGAACTCCTGTGTCTATATTCAGGAAACAGGAGTGGCTGGCCTAGTGTGCTGGGTTCATTTTGGGTCTCAGTGTGGGTACTTGCTACCTGTGTTTAGCAAAAACGTAATGGCTTATGAAGACCCTGGCTCAGGAACCCCCAAGGATGAGGTGGAGGTCCTGCAAGTGCCAGGTGCTACACAGAAGTGCTAGGTCCTGCAAGTGCTAGGCCAGCGTAGACTCGTTCTCTACTTCTCTACTTCTCTCACAGAACATGTGTGCCGCTCACTTGGATCAGAAGGATCTTAGATTGGGTGGGTTTCCCAGGATGGTTCTGAATGATAGCAAGTATTCCTGTCCTTGGCCATAACAAAAGAGCAGTTCTAAGAAGCCTTTCAATTACTTGACAAAGCCAAATATGAAAGGCTGACAAAGCTACTCACAATTTCATTTCTCAATCAATCTAAGTTTCTCCCACTTAATATGGATGCCAACAGCAAAGCAACTTTCAGTTCTAGTGTGAGAAGTGTTGCTGGGTGCAGTTACCAATTTATAGACACCAAGCTGAATGCAGGCAAGCCCCAGTTGCTTCTCTGCAACTGTTTTTTGGGCTTCCAGCTGGTCTGTAATCCTCTGAGTTCTATCATTCCACCCTCTAGCCAGATAAATGCTTTTCTGTTTTTGTTTTATTATATATATTAATTATTATTATTATTTTTATTTATAAAAAGGAAACACTGACAAAAACCACAGAATCAGAGGGGTACAACTCCACTCAGTGCCCACCACCAGAACTCTGTATCCCATCCCCTCCTGTGATAGCTTTCCTATTCTTTATCCCTCTGGGAGTATGCCATTATAGGGTGCAGAAGGTAGAAGGTCTGACTTCTGTAATATAATTTTATTTATATTTTTAAAGAAAGGGGAATAGAGTAGCTAGGGACCCATTTTGAGATCTTTTATAAAGAACTCATCCAACTAACTATTCCACTTCATTACCACTAAATGTGCAATAACAAAATGAGTTTGCAGACACTGTCTACATCTCCATATATTATGTATGCAAGCTGGAGACTTGTATTTGGTTGACATTTGCATATCATTAAAGCAACATCATTTATCAGTGAAGCACACAGACACCAGAGGTGATGCCTCCAGCATTTTGGAGATTTGTATGATTCACGACATTAACTGCTTCAACAGGAATGGAAACTACATGCGGTCCTGCCTGAGAAGATACTAATAACAAAACTAAGGCACTTTTGCTTTATCTATTTATCCATTTATTTATTTGTAATAAGGGTATCTTTATGGGAAACTTAGAGACTGTTTACTTTTAGTCTGTGAGTAGCATAAAGAAGCACCAATCTCTCAGCTCCCTGGTTGTGGAGCCCATGAGTCACTCTGGACCCCAGACCCCAGAGCCCAGACTCCAGCTGTGGTTGTGGAGACCTCGGGTTGACCAGCATTCTGTTGGGACTCATTCTCTCACTCAAGTCCATGGGTCAACCAGGAGTCTGGTTGGACATGGCTCCTTGATTATGAAGTCCATGGATCCTGGACCCCAGTTGTAGGTCCCATGGCCAACCAGTAATCTGGTGAGATAGAGTCTCTGGTGAACCTTGGGTCAGCTGGCAGCTGGGACTAGGTCTTCAGCCATGAAGCCTTGTGGGTTGACCAGCTGCCCAGTCAAGGGCAGAGGGGAGGCAACTAAAGATGAAGAGAAGCATAAATACGTACCTGCCAACCTGCTTCACTGCCTGGCCTGCGCATTACCAATGCACACACCCACACACACCCCTCTCTGGAGGTCGGACCTGAGGAGTACTTACTGATGAGCTCTGGAGGACTGAACCTGGGACTTGAGAGCCTCAGCAATGACAGTCTCTTAGCATAACCATTATGCTCTCTACTCCCTCCAGGCAAAACTTTTTATGTATTTCTGGCAAGTAATTTGTATTGTAAATGAGTGGGGTGGGGTGCAGTGGACTGGAGGTGGTGGTGTTGGTGAAGGACAGAGTGATGGGACGACTCAGAGATGCATATTCTAAGGGAGGCAGAGACGCTGGAAACAAGCTAAGTGCCCACCAACCACGGCTGAGACAAAGGCATAGCTCACACTCATAATGGAATACTATTTAGCAATAAATTCTTCCATTGCAAATCGTAAGTGGACCTAGAAGGCATTATGCTTAATGGAACAAGTCAGTCAGATATAAACCCTATGATTGCACTTATATAGGTACATAAGAAAACAGAAGAAGCAGGAGGAGGAGGAGAAGCAGAATCAGAAGCAGAAGGAGAAGAATTAAATGAAGCAGAAATCTTTTAGGGGCCAGGTGGTAACACAATGGGTTAAGTGCACATGGTGAGAAGTGCAAGGACCAGTATAAGGATACCAGCTAGAGCCCCCAGCTCCCCACCTGAAGGGGAGTCGCTTATCAAGTGGTGAAGCAGGTCTGTAGGTGACTATCTTTCTCTTCCTCTCTCTGTCTTCTGCTCCTCTCTCCATTGATCTCTGCCCTATCCAACAACAAATGACAGCAATGACAACAATAAACAATGACAGCAATGGTAAACAACAAGGGCAACAAAAAGGGAAAAATGGCCTCCAGGTGCAGTGGATTCATAGTGCAGGCACTGAGCCCAAGCCCCAGCAATAACCCTGGGGCAAAGAAACAAGAAAAAAAAAAAAAAACCAAAAAAACAAAAGAGGAAGAAGAAGAAAGAAAGGAACAATCTTTTAAAGCAGAGGTGGGTTTTTTTTTTCTGCCAAAACCCATTTTGGATATTTGTCATCATTCATGGGTCATTTGAAATTATCAACTTAAAAATCAGCACTAACTGTTGTTAGAGAAAATGCTGGCAGATTGACTGACTTTTGAGTCCCACCTACCGTAGCCTGGACAGGTCCAGACGAGATCACTTCTCAGGTCAGATGGCCTCACCCCTGCTTTGGGCTTTAAGACCCAATAACACCCACACCTATGGATATCTAATCTTTGATAAGGAGGCCCAAAGTATTAAATGGAAGAAGGAGGCTCTCTTCAATAAATGGTGCTGGAAAAACTGAGTTGAAACATGCAGAAGAATAAAATTGAACCACCTTGTCTCATCAGAAACAAAAACCAACTCCAAATGTATCAAAGACCTGGATGTTAGACTGGAAACTATCAAATACTTAGAGGAAAACATTGGTGAAACACTTTCCCACCTAAACCTCAAGGACATCTTTGATGATTCAAACCCAATTGCAAGGAAGACTAAAGCAGAAACAAATCAATGGGGCTACATCAAATTGAAAAGCTTCTGCACAGCCAAAGAAACTATCACACAAACAAAGAGACCCCTCACAGAATAGGAGATCTTCACATGCCATACATCAGACAAGAGACTAATCATCAAAATGTACATAGGGATCAGCAAACTTAGCACTAAAAAAATCAAATGACCCCATCCAAAAAATGGGCAGTGGATATGAACAGAACATTCACTTCAGAGGAGATCCAAAAGGCTAACAAACATATGAAAAACTACTCCAGGTCACTGATTGTCAGAGAAATGCAAATAAAGACAACACTGAGATACCACCTCACTACTGTAAGAATAGCATACATCCAAAAGGACAGCAGC
The DNA here is from genome assembly GCF_950295315.1 of Erinaceus europaeus. Classification (NCBI taxonomy): domain Eukaryota; kingdom Metazoa; phylum Chordata; class Mammalia; order Eulipotyphla; family Erinaceidae; genus Erinaceus; species Erinaceus europaeus. Next base: position 2,093,342 of record NC_080162.1, on the reverse strand, counting down.
AACAAATGTTGGAGAGGCTGTGGGGACAGAGGAACCCTTCTACACTGCTGGTGGGAATGTAAATTCGTCCAGCCTCTCTGGAGAGTAGTCTGGAGAATAATCACAAGGCTAGACATGGACCTTCCATATGACTCAGTAATTCCTCTCCTGGGGATATACCCAAACTCTAAAGGCCAGAAGAGAATGGCAAGATATCTATCGAGCACTGAATGAAAAAGGGTTTCAACCAAGGATAATACATCCCGCTAGACTTTCATTCAAACTAGATGGAGTCATCAAAACCTTCTCAGACAAACAACAGTTAAAGGAAGCAACTATCACCAAACTGGCCCTGTAAGAGGTTCTAAAAGACCTCTTATAAACAAGAACATCACTATAATACTTGCAACATATCAAATAAAAACTTGTTGAACAATGATACTACAACACATTAAATCCATAATATCAGTAAATGTCAATGGCTTAAACTCACCCATCAAAAGGCACAGAGTGGGAGGATGGATCAGAAAACATAACCCAACCATATGCTGCTTGCAAGAATCCCACTTGACCCAACAAGATAAACACAGACTTAAAGTGAAAGGATGGAAAACTATCCTGCAGGCTAATGGACCACAAAAAAAGGCAGGAACAGCCATTATCATCTCTGAAACAATAGATTTTAAATTAAATAAAGTAATAAAAGATAGGCAAGGTCATTACATAATGATTAAAGGATCAATCAGCCAAGAAGATATAACAATTTTTAGCATATATGCACCCAATGAGGGACCATCGAAATACATCAAACACCTTCTCAAGGAACTTCAAAAATACATCAATAGTAATACAATAATAGTGGGAGACTTTAACACCCCACTCTCACACTTATACAGATCAACAAAACACAGAATCAACAAAGAAACAAGAGAATTAAATGAAGAGATGGATAGACTAGACCTCCTGGACATTTTCAGAGCTCTTCACCCCCCAAAATTGGAATATACATTCTTTTCAAATCCACACAACACATACTCAAGGATAGACCACATGTTAGCCACATCAGTAAAAGACAGCATTAGTAAATTCAAGAGCATTTGAAATCATCCCAAGTATCTTCTCAGACTACAGTGGAGTAAAACTAACATTTAACAGCAAACAGAAAATTATTAAAAGTCACAGAATTTGGAAACTAAACAACATACTGCTTAAGAATCACTGGGTCACAGAGACAGTCAAGCAGGAAATACAAATGTTCCTGGAAACAAATGAAAACGAAGACACAAGGTATCAAAATATTTTGGACACAGTTAAAGGAGTACTGAGAGGGAAACTCATAGCCATACAATCACATATTGAACAACAAGAAAAAACCCAAATAAACAACCTTACTGCACACCTTAAGGACTTAGAGGAAGAGGAACAAAGGAACCCTAAAGCAACCAGAAGGACAGAAATCACTAAAATTAGAGCAGAAATAAACAACATCGAAAATAAGAGAACCATACAGAAGATCAATGAAGCCAAATGTTGGTTCTTTGAAAAATTAAACAAGATTGACAAACACCTAGCCAGACTCACTAAACAAAAAAGGCAGAAGACTCAAATTCATAGAATTGTAAACGATAGAGGAGATATCACAACTGACACCACAGAAATCCAGAAAATCATGCGAAACTTCTATGAAGAACTATATTACACCAAGCTAGAAAATCTGGAAGAAATGGAAGAATTCCCAGAAGCATATGCCCTTCCAAAACTGAACCAAGAAGAACTACAAAACCTAAATGCACCAATCACAGACAAAGAAATCTAAACTGTTATTAAGAATCTCCCCAACAACAAAAGTCCTGGACCAGATGGCTTCACAAACGAATGCTACAAAACCTTCAGGAAACAGTTAATACCCATACTCCTAAAGCTTTTCCATAAGGTCGAAGAAACAGGGACACTCCCTTCTACCTTCTATGAAGCCAATATCACTCTGATACCAAAAGCAAATAGAGACACAACAAAAAAGGAAAACTACAGACCAATATCTCTGATGAACATAGATACCAAAATATTAAACTAGATCTTGGCCAACCGGATACAGCAGCATATAAAAAAAGATTGTTCATCACGACCAAGTGGGATTCATCGCAGGAATGCAAGGCTGGTTCAACATATGTAAGTCTATCATTGTCATTCACCACATCAATAAAAGCAAAACCAAAAAATCACATGATTATCTCAATAGATGCAGAGAAAGCCTTTGACAAAATCCAACACCCATTCATACTCAAAACTCTACAAAAAATGTGAATAGATGGGAAATTCCTCAAGATAGTGGAATCCATATATAGCAAACCAACAGCCAACATCATACTCAATGGACAGAAGTTGAAAGCATTTCCCCTCAGATCAGGGACTAGACAGGGCTGCCCACTACCACCATTACTCTTCAACATAATATTGGAAGTTCTTGCCATAGCAATCAGTCAAGAGAAAGAAATCAAAGGAATACAGATTGGAAGGGAAGAAGTCAAACTCTCACTATTTGCAGATGAAATGATAGTATACATAGAAAAACCTAAAGAATCCAGTAGAAAACTACTGGAAGTTATTAGGCAATATAGCAAGGTGTCAGGCTACAAAATCAATGTACAAAAATCAGTGGCATTTCTCTATGCAAACACTAAAACTGAAGAAGAAGACATCCAGAAATCACTCCCATTTACTGTTGCAACAAAATCAATAAAATACCTAGGAGTAAAGGTGACCAAAGAAGTGAAAGACTTGTATACTGAAAACTATGAGTCACTCTTCAAGGAAAGAGAAACTGATACCAAGAAATGGAAAGACATCCCATGCTCATGGATCAGAAGAATAAATATCACCAAAATGAATATTCTCCCCAGAGTCATATACAAATTTAATGCGATACCCATCAAAGTTTCACCAAGATTCTTTAAGAAAATAGAACAAAAACTACATTCATTTATCTGGAAGCAGAAAACACCTAGAATTGCCAAAACCATCTTGAGGAAAAGAAACAGAAACGGAGGCATCACACTCCCAGATCTCAAACTATATTACAATGCCATTATCATCAAAACAGCCTGGTAATGGAACAAAAATAGGCACACAAACCAGTGGAACAGAACTAAAAGCCCAGATCAAAACCCCCACAACTATGGACATCTAATCTTTGATAAGGGGGCCCAAAGTATTAAATAGAAGAAGGAGGCTCTCTTCAATAAATGGTGCTGGAAAAACTGGGTTGAAACATGCAGAAGAATGAAATTGAACCAATTTATCTCACCAGAAACAAAAACCAACTCCAAATGGATCAAAGACCTGGATGTCAGACCGGAAACTATCAAATACTTAGAGTAAAACATTGGTGAAACACTTTCCCACCTACACCTCAAGGACATCTTTGATGAAACAAACCCAATTGCAAGGAAGACTAAAGCAGAAACAAATCAGTGGGACTACATAAAATTGAAAAGCTTCTGCACAGCCAAAGAAACTATCACACAAACAAAGAGACCCCTCACAGAATGGGAGAAGATCTTCACATGCCATACATCAGACAAGAGACTAATCACCAAAATATACAAAGAGCTCAGCAAACTTAGCAACAAAAAAGCAAATGACCCCATCCAAAAATGGGCAGAGGATATGAACAGAACATTCACTTCAGAGGAGATCCCAAAAGGCTAACAAACATATGAAAAACTGCTCCAGGTCGCTGATTGTCAGAGAGATGCAAATAAAGACAACATTGAGATATCACTTCACTCCTGTGAGAATGGCATACATCAAAATGGACAGCAGCAACAAATGCTGGATAAGCTGTGGGGACAGAGGAACCCTTCTACACTGCTGGTGGGAATGTAAATTGGTCCAACCTCTCTGGAGAGCAGTCTGGAGAATTCTCACAAGGCTAGACATAGACCTTCCATATGACCCAGTAATTCCTCTCCTGGGGATATACCCCAAGGATTCCATAATGCCCAACCAAAAAGATGTGTGTACATCTATGTTCATAGCAGCACAATTCATAATAGCTAAAACTTGGAAGGAACCCAGGTGCCCAACAGCAGATGAGTGGCTGAGAAAGCTGTGGTACATATACACAATGGAATACTATACAGCTATTAAGAACAATGAGCCCACCTTATCTGACCCATCTTGAACAGAGCTAGAAGGAATTATGTTAAGTCAGCTAAGTCAGAAAGATAAAGATGAGTATGGGATGTCCCCACTCATCAACAGAACTTGAGAAAGAAGAACAGAAAGGGAAACTAAAAGCAGGATCTGATTAAATCGAGAGCAGGGCACCAATGTAAAAAACCTGTGGTGAAGGGGAGGGTGGCCATTGGGCCTCCCAGCATGGCGGGGGGGGTGTGGAGATGGGGAGGATGGGACACAGTCTTTTGGTGGTGGGAGTGGTGTTTATGTACAATCCTATTAAAGTGTAAACATATAAACCACTATTTAATTAATATGAGAGGAGAAAAACTGATGATATGTCTAGAACTTCTTAAAAAGACTGAGTCTTTTTAATACATAGGCTGTCTTTGATATGTTGCCTCTCCCAAAAGCCTAGGCCAGGGAGAACAGAAGCAACTGGTAGCACAGCTATATACAAGATTCTGGGTATTATACCCCAAACCCTATCAAAGGGACTTTCCAAAGTTAACCCTATCACCAAATAATATGACGATAATAATAACTATCCATTGTCTTCTTGAACCCTAAGACAACAGGAACCTCACATTTCCACCTATATTTCCCCCAGTCCTGAAACCTTAGGGTGTGGCCCACTTTTCTGCATGCTGCTCTCAATTCAAATCAAATAATATTGCATCCGCAGATCGCAACCTAATCAACGCAATGAATGACACCCCAGCATGCTTCACTTCAGACTGTGGAATGAGACTTCAGGTGTGGAATGACAACCCTTCAGCTTCATCACTCGGGTGAGGCTTTTCCTTTCATAGGATTCTCTAATTCCATTCCAGGTGGTCACTCCCCAATAAAGTCCCCAAACCTAGATATAGTCCAGGTCCCCTGAGACAGAGCATAGGTTCACCCATGCCCATAAACTAGGGGAAAAATATATACCTGAAAGCAGAAGTACACAAGAGCATGCAGGGAATACCCGCCAACACTTCATCTGCACTATTCCAGTCTTTAGGTCCATGACTGTTCAACAATTTGTTTGGCTTTGTATGTTAACTCTCTTTTCAGCCACCAGGTTCCAGATGCCAGCAAGATGCTGACCAGAATTCCCTGGACAGACGACCCCATCAATGTGTCCTGGAGCTCTGCTTCCTCAGAGCCCCACCCTACTAGGGAAAGAGAGAGACAGGCTGGGAGTATGAATCGACCAGTCAATGCCCATGTTCAACGGGGAAGCAATTACAGAAGCCAGACCTTCCACCTTCTGCATCCCATAATGACCCTGGGTCCATACTCCCAGAGGGATAGAGAATGAGAAGGCTATCAGGAGAGGGGATGGGATATGGAGATCAGGTTATGGGAATTGTGCGGAATTGTAGCCCTCTTATTCTATGGTTTTGTTAATGTCTCCTTTCTTAAAAAAAAAAGAATAAAAAAAATTAAAGAAAAGAAAAGAAAATACAACCCAACAATATACTGTCTAGAGGAAACCCCCTAACTCAACAAGACAAACACAGACTTAAAGTGAAAGGATGGAAAACTATCATACAAGCCAATAGCCCACAAAAAAGGGCAGGAGCAGCTATTCTCATATCTGACAGGATAGACTTTAAAATAGATAAGATTAAAAAAGATAGGAATGGACACTACTTAATGCTCAGAGAATCAGTCAATCAAGAGGACTTAACAATTATTAACATCTATGCACCCAATGAGAAGCCATCTAAATACATCAAACGTCTACTGAAAGAGCTACAGCAATATATTAACAGCGACACAGTCATATTAGGGGACTTCAACACCCCACTCTGTCACCTTGACAGATCATCCAGGCAAAAAAACAATAAAGACATAAGGGAGCTAAATGAAGAGATACATAAACTAGAACTATTGGACATTTTCAATCATTCATCCCAAGAAACTGGAATACACATTTTACTCAAATCCACATGGGTCATTCTCAAGGATAGATCATATGATAGGCTACAAAGACAGCATCAGCAAATTCACGAGCATTGAAAACATCCCAAGCATCTTCTCAGACTACAGTGGAATTAAACTAACACTTAACAATCAATAAAAGGTTAGTAACAGTCCCAAAATGTGGAAGCTCAATAGTACACTTCTTAACAACCTCTGGGTCAAAGAGGAAATAAAGGAAGAAATCAAAATGTTTCTAGAGTTCAATTAAAATGAAGACATAAGCTATCAAAATATTTGGGACACAGCTAAGGCAGTACTGAGAGGAAGTTCATAGCTATATAAGCACACATTAGGAAACAAAAAAAAAAAAAGCACAAATAAACAGCCTGATTGCACAACTTAAAGACCTAGAAGAACAAAGGAACCCTAAAGCAACCAGAAGGACAGAAATCTCTAAAGTTAGGGCAAAAAATAAATAACATTGAGAATAAGAAAACCATACAAAAGATCAACGAAAATAAATGTAGGTTCTTCGAAAGAGTGAACAAAATCAACAAACCTTTAGCCAGACTCACAAAACAAAAAAGGGAGAAGACCCAAATAGATTGGATACTAAATGAAAGAGGAGATATCACAACAGACACCACAGAAATTCAACATATCATGCGAGGCTTCTATGAACAACTATATGCCACCAAGCTAGAGAACCTGGAAGAAATGGACGATTTCCTAGATACCTACCAACTTCCAAAACTAAGTAAAGAGGAAGTGGAAAACATGAACAGGCCCATCACAGCTAATGAAATTGAAACAGCTATCAAAAATCTTCCCAAAAATAAAAGTCCTGGACCAGATGGTTTTACAAATGAACTCTACAAAACCTTTAAAGAAGAACTAACACCTCTACTTTAAAAAGTCTTTCAGAAGATTGAAGACACTGGAATACCCCCCTGCCAGCTTCTATGAAGCCAACATCACTCTGATACCAAAAGCAGACAGGGACACAACCAAAAAGGAAAACTACAGACCAATATCTCTGATGAACATAGATGGTAAAATATTGAACAAAATTCTAGCCAACCAGATACAGCAGTATGTCAAAAAGATTGTTCATCATGACCAAGTGGGGTTTATCCCAGGCATGCAAGGTTGGTTTAATATATGTAAATCAATCAATGTGATCCACCACATCAACAAAAGCAAGACCAAAAACCACATGGTCATATCAATTGATGCAGAGAAAGCCTCTAACAAAATACAACATCCCTTTATGATCAAAACACTACAAAAAATGGGAATAGATGAAAAATTCCTCAAGATAGTGGAGTCTATATATAGCAAACCTACAGCCAACATCATACTCAATGGTGAAAAACTGGAAGCATTCCCACTCAGATCAGGTACTAGACAGGACTGCCCACTATCAACATTACTATTGAACATAGTTGGAAGTTCTTGCCATAGCAATCAGGCAGGAGCAAGGAATTAAAGGGATTCAGATTGGAAGAGAAGAAATCAAACTCTCCCTATTTGCAGATGACATGATAGTATACACAGAAAAACCTAAGTAATCCAGCAAGAAGCTTTTGGAAATCATCAGGCAATACAATAAGGTGTCAGGCTACAAAATTAACATTCAAAAGTCAGTGGCATTCCTCTATGCAAACACTAAGTCAGAAGAAATTGAAATTCAGAAATAAATTACTTTTACTATAGCAACAAAACAATAAAATATCTAGGAATAAACCTAACCAAAGAAGTGAAAGACTTGTATACTGAAAATTATGAGTTACTACTCAAGGAAATTGAAAAGACAAAAAGAAGTGGAAAGATATTCCATGTTCATGGATTGGAAGAACTAACATCATCAAAATGAATATATTACCCAGAGCCATCTACAAATTTAATGCTAGCCCCATCAAGATCCCAAGCACACTTTTTAGGAGAATAGAACAAATGCTAAAAATGTTTATCTGGAACCAGAAAGACCTAGAATTGCCAAAACAATCTTGAGAAAAAAGAACAGAACTGGAGGCATCACACTCCCACATCTCAAATTGTATTATAGGGCCATTATCATCAAAACTGCTTGGTACTGGAACATGAATAGACACACTGACTAGTGGAATAGAACTGAGAGCCCAGAAGTGTGCCCCCACACCTATAGTCATCTAATCTTTGACAAAGGGGCCCAGACTATTCAATGGGGAAAGCAGAGTCTCTTCAACAAATGGTGTTGGAAACAATGGGTTGAAACATGCAGAAGAATGAAACTGAACCACTGTATTTCACCAAATACAAAAGTAAATTCCAAGTGGATCAAGGACTTGGATGTTAGACTACAAACTATCAGATACTTAGAGGAACGTATTGGCAGAACTCTTCCGCATAAATTTTAAAGACATCTTCAATGAAATGAATCTAATTACAAAGAAGACTAAGGCAAGTATAAACCTATGGGACTACATCAAATTAAAAAAGCTTCTTCACAGCAAAATAAACCACTACCCAAACCAAGAGACCCCTCACAGAGTGGGAGAAGATCTTTACATACCGTACATGAGACAAGAATTTAATAACCAACATATATATAAAGAGCTTGCCAAACTCAACAACAAGACAACAAATAACCCCATCCAAAAATGGGGGGAGGATATGGACAGAATATTCGCCACAGAAGAGATCCAAAAGGCCGAGAAATATATGAAAAAAATTCTCCAAGTCTCTGATTGTCGGAGAAATGCAAATAAAGACTACAATAAGATACCACTTCACTCCTGTGAGAATGTCATACATCAGAAAAGGGAAGAGCAGCAAATGCTGGAGAGAGTGTGGGGTCACAGGAACCCTCCTACACTGCTGGTGGGAATGTAAATTGGTCCAGCCTCTGTGGAGAGCAGTCTGGAGAACTCTCAGAAGGCTAGAAATGGACCTACCCTATGAACCTGCAATTCCTCTCCTGGGGATATATCCTAAGGAACCCAACACATCCATCCAAAAAGATCTGTGTACACATATGTTCTTGGCAGCACAATTTGTAATAGCCAAAACCTGGAAGCAACCCAGGTCTCCAACCACAGATGAGTGGCTGAGCAAGTTGTGGTCTAGATACACAATGGAATACTACTCAGCTGTAAAAAATGGTGACTTCACCGTTTTCAGCCAATCTTGGATAACCCTTGAAAAATTCATGTTAAGTGAAATAAGTCAGAAACAGAAGGATGAATATGGGATGATCTCACTCTCAGGCAGAAGTTGAAAAACAAGATCAGAAAAAAAAAAAAAACACAAGTAGAACCTGAACTGGAATTGGCATATCGCACCAAAGTAAAAGACTCTGGAGTGGGTGGGTGGGGAGAATACAGATCCAAGAAGGATGACAGAGGACCTAGTGGGGGTTGTATTGTTATATGGAAAACTGGGGAATGTTATGCCTGTATAAAATATTGTATTTACTGTTGAATGTAAAACATTAAGTCCCCAATAAAGAAAATTTAAAAAAACGTAAATACTATTCTGTGTCCACACCCCCCAGGAAGCTTTGGTGGAGTTGGCTTAGTGTTCCCTTTAAAATACAAAGACCAAATGGTGAATGGATGTACATGAGGGTAAATGATTGGGGAGCTTTTTCTTTCTGCGAAATAACAGTCAAAGGGCTGCATGGTGGTGCACCTGGTTAAGTGCACATGGTACAGTGCACAGGGACCTGGGTTCAAGCCCCTGGTTCCCACTTTCAGGGGGAAAGCTTCACAAGTGGTCTAACAGGTGTCTCTCTGCCTCTCTCCCTCTCTCCTCTTCGCCTCTCAATTTCTGGCTGTCTCTATCAAATAAATAGAGATAATAAAAAGAAAATATCTAAATACAAATAATTTTAGAAATAGAAAAGACCATCTCTCTCTCTCCCTCTCCTCCCCATCCGTCTTTCTCTTTTTATTTCCTTATCCTTCTCCCCTCTTTTTTTTTTTTTTTTCTCTTTCTTTTATGCCAAGACTTTCCGAGGACTTCACATTGGCATGATTCTACTGCTCCTGGTCAACTGTTCCTGTTTGACCAGTTACAGGGCGAGACATAAAGACTGAAGGCAAGAGATGACAATGCAGTCACACTGCTAGTGAAGCTTCCCCAGTGTGGTGCTCATATCATAAGCCTGTGTGCTTGCTCAGGGCAGGGTGCACACTCTCCTGGGAAGCTGTCTCCCAGTCCATGGGACTGTTCATACATCAGGTCAGTCTAAGATTCTGTAACGTCACCAAGGTTAAGCACTTATTAATCCAAGAGGTGAGAACAGAACCCAAGTGAAGTATCTTTCAGCCACCAAGTGGCAGATGCTACCAAGATGCCATCCTGACTTCCCTGAACAGACACCCTCACCCATATGTCCTGGAGCCTCCCCTCCCCAGAGCCCTGCCCCACTAGGGACAGACAGACATAGGCTGGGGGTGGGGATCCACCTGCCAACACCCATGTCCAGTGGAGAAGCAACAACAAAAGCCAGACCTCCCACCTTTTTATCCCCATAAAGATCTTTGGTCCAGGCTCCCAGAGGGATAAAGAATCGGGAAGCTTCCAGTGGAGGGGATGGGACACAGAACTCTGGTGGTGGGAACTGTGTGGAATCATACCCCGGTATCTTAAAATCTTGTTCATCATTAGTAAATTGCCAATATATATATCTTTTCAATAGACAGGGCAAAAACATACCCAGAATGCACATCAGTGACGTGATAAAAGTATAATAACTTCAAAGTCAACAGAAACCCACCAGTTATTTCATTCTCCTGATGTTTGAGAGTCCTAAATAAAAACAGCTAATTAACAGTGGAAGGCATTATGCTGCCTAGGGTCCTTAGTACAGTAACTTCACCCCCCAAAATGAAGGACTTTTGACTGGCCAGTGCACCTCCCTATGACTTCGGTGATTTAAAATATGTACAATGTTAGTGGGTTTGGGTAAGATCTCACTGAGTCATGTTTAGAGTATATATCACAAGGCTTTCAAAATGGTTTGATAAAATATAATAGAAAATAATAAAGCTGGGAAGCCCTGCTTCACCACTTGCAAAGCTTTACCCTCTGCAGGTGACTGGGGGTTCGGACCCGAGTCCTTGTGCTTTATAACATGGGCGCTCAACCAGGTGCAAGTGGTGAAGCGGGACTGCAGGTGTCTCTCTTCCTGTCTATCTCCTCTATCTTCCCTCTCAGTTTCTGAATGCCTCTATCCAATGACTAAATACAGATAATGAAAATTGAAAAAAAGAAAATAATGAAGTCAGTATTCTTTCACCTACATTAAAAAAAATCACAAGATGTTTTTTCTTTAGGGAGAACATCCAGTTCTAGCTGAAATCGTTGAAGCCCTGGGAGCTCTCCTGCTCACTACCCAAGAGCATGTGACTCAGTGGTTGAGGTTGGTCTGAGGCCTTCTAACCTGAAGCATCTTGTGTCACGTGTGTTGTTTGAGAGGCACAGATGACGTAACACCCTACTTGCTCTGCCCACCAGCACACACAGACTAAGTAACGGCTGTTTTTTGTCGAGGTTTGTAGGATTCCCTCCACTGAAAGGAAGTAATAAAGTGCCAGGAAGTCATAGCAGTAAGTGTTCGCTCACTATCTGAAGCTCTGCCCCACCCCAAAGAGGAAAACATCAGCAGTGGATTGGGGTAATGAAGACGGAGATGATGCAAGTCCTTAAAACCATTTCCACCTCAACTGCACAGGGACAACACAGCAGTCTAATGGCCCCAGTTCATGGCAGACCTAGTAGGTTTTCTGCTGAACAAATGCCCTGGCATTCAAAACACCAGGATGGGTTGCCTCCAGTGCGAGGGGAAGGGTGGCACACCCAGTTAAGCACACATAGTACTAAGTGCAGGGACCACAAAGGGATATGGGTTCAAGCCCTGTCACATTTGTGACCATGGAGAAAATACTGTAGATTCCAATGGAGGGAATGGGGACACAGAACTCTGGTGGTGGGGACATTATCTAGTTGTTATCTTATAATTTTATAAATCAGTATTAAGTCACTAGTAAAATTACTTTTAAAAAAAGAAGATAGTCCCTATATGCCTTTACCATGACTGTCAATGATTACTGTCTGTCACTATATAATCATTCATCATTCCCTTCTATAACTTAAAAATATGTCAGAAAAGAATGAAAGAAAATGGAGCCTTGCTGAATTTGCCACGCTCTCTCCACACAATTTACTGCAAACAAAGGTTCAAAAGAAGAATACTATTCACCTATGCATTGAGACAGAACAAGCTTGATAATGGTTCTCTACTTGACTTTGAAAAGAGAAAGGTATTCTCAACTTTGCCACAGCTCAGAATATGGATATGAGTCTCTGGCTAGGACTCAAAGGGCACTGTCCTGGGGGACAACAGTAGCTAGTTTAATTTGTTAAAGGGGGGGGGATGTACAAATTATTGTATTTACTGTCAGCTTTAAAATCTCAATCCCCCAATAAATAAATAAATAAATAAATTGAGAAAAGGGGGTGGTAGCGCAGCAGGTTAAGCACACACGGCACAAAGTGCAAGGACCAGCATGAAGATCTCAGTTCAAGCCCCTGACTCTCCACCTGCAGGGGAGTTGCTTCACAGGTGGTGAAGCAGGTCTTCAGGTGTCTGTCTTTCTCTCCCCTTCTCTGTCTTTCCCCTCCATTCTTCATTTCTCTCTGTCCTGTCCAACAACAAGGAGAACAACAACAATAACTACAACAATAAAGCAAGTGAATAAATACATAAAATATAAATAAATAAATAAATTGAGAAAAGGGAAGGAAAGGATAGAAAAGAAAAAGGAACGGAAAGAGAAGTTTTTTTTCAAATGAGAGAAGGCCACACAGTAGAGTAAGGCCTTAGGAACTAGAAATGTAATGCTTCCAATACTTTTCAAAAACCAGAAATTCACTATTCTGTATAAGCATATGACATTTAGTTTTCACTCTCAGTTTTCCTTTCTTTTTTCTCTTCTCTTCTTTTACTTTCATTTTATACTGAATACAGTGGAGCGGGATTGAGGGCAAAGGAAATGGAAGAGGGAGGGACTGTTTTCAGGCATCTTTGAGGTAGATAAGGTCCTCTGATCCTTTCTTTTATTTTGCTATTAAATGTGCATTTTATAGCTTCTCTATCCTCCCATGAAGACCTGTGTTGAAGTTCACAGTGATTACTTCAGTCAGTGGGTAAAGTCAATGTCCAATAGAGGGAGAAAGTCACAGAAACAAACCCACTGCCTTGTATTGGGATGTCAGAACCAAGGAAGAGAGGCAATTCATTAATTTTAAGCCGAAATATACTAGTTTGCTTTCTGTCTGTTTGATACTGTGCCATAGCTGAAATGTGTGTGTTTGTTACAAGAACCCAAGCACCCTGGGAGTCTGCCAATCCATTCTGGTTAGTCAATGAGTCTTAAGACACTGGTAAGAAATTCAAGGCTTTCAGTGACAGGGATGTTCCACACTGCACAGAAAGGGGCTAAGTCATTCTGGGGACTCAGGGTTTGCTGTATCCTTGGCTGCTGCTTCCTAGCAAGATGAGCTATAAAGTCAGCCCTCTGCTCGATGAAGAGGTCCTTGCATCCCCCCTGGAACTGTGGCCACGATTAAAAGGCACAGGTCCTTCCACAGCACTCAACTGGCTGTGAGACAGGGCTTAGATTGAGATGACTTCACCATCCACAATCCAGAAGTACTGTGGCCACTAAATTGTGCCTTCTTATCCGAGACCCATCATGATGTTCTTCATTAAGCACTGGGGAAAGGAGGCAAAAGTGTTCTAGTGAATGCTGAGGGTGCATTTGTTGAACATAGCAGAGCGATAAATAGCTTCCTGTTAGTTTACTGCATGCTTTCCTGATCCCCCGAAGAGCAGCTCTCTGTGTTTCTTTGACAGAAATGGAAGCCAAAGCCCATCTGGGTAATAAAACTTTCTAACCCAGGAAGCAGATTATGTGGTCAGGCTCTATACTTGAGAAGCATCTCTTTATGAAGATTCAGTTAATAATAAGTAAGAAGGAAATCTGATGGGGCCTGTTTGTCTTCTTTGAAACTTCCAGTTTCTTGTTGGTTTCATGAAGAATGACACACACTTCAAACAGTAGTTACAAGGTATACACTTGGTGGCCTCTATGCTTCCTTCACGCTGAATCCTCATTCTTCCTGTCGAGAATCTTAGGTCATTGTGTTTGAGGAGTCCTCAGAGGTATACACTTGGTGGCCTCTATGCTTCCTTCATGCTGAATCCTCATTCTTCCTGTCGAGAATCTTAGGTCATTGTGTCTGAGATGTCCTCTGTGTTTACTGTCTACACTCCCCTTGTCTCCTCTCACATTCTCACTTTTGACTTGCAGTGTCAAAGGACTAACTTGTCCTTTTTCCTCATGTATTACAGCCTTCATGAATAAAAAAATAAATGGAGTGGGCTGAGGGTAGATAGAATAATGATTATACAAAGAGACTCTCCTGCCTGAGGGTCTAAAGTTCCAGGTTCAATCTCCCATACCACCATTAGCCAGAGCTGAACAGTGCTCTGGTAAAAGAAAAAGAGAAGAAAAGAAAAAAGAAAGAGAGAAATAAAGAAAGGAAAAAAAAAGAAAGGAAGGGAGGAAGGAAATAAAGGGAGGAAGGAAGGAAGAAGGAAAAAGAGGGAAAAAGAAGAAGCAGGGGAAGAAATAGGCTGCTTTCAGGGTCTGGGTGGTATGCTCCTGGTTGAGCACACATTTTCCAATGCACAAGGACCCAGGTTTGAACCCTCTAGTCCCCACCTACAGGAGAAAATTTTCCTGAGTGGTAAAGCAGGACTGCAGGTGTCTCTCTGTCTCTGTCCCTGTCTATCTCCCCCTCTCCTCTCAATTTCTCTCTGTATCCAATAAACAAATAAATATTATAAAAAATGTACTGGTTTATTTTCCCTCTGATCTAGGCCTAGTGTGCAGGCACAGTGCCTGACATACAGCTTCTATTCAAAAATTCTAGTTGAGCGTATAGTAGATCATCAGAGAAAACTCTGAGCTACATGATAAACAAAAGTTCCTATTTCCCTCTGACCATTTTTGGGTCAACTTCAGTTTGACCTCTCTATTTCTCTCAGTGAGCAGTGCTCCTGCTTCATGTCCAACTGCACTACAGTGGAAGCAATAAAAGAATAGCAATTTTGCTCTTGTTCAGCTGTAAAATGACTCAGGCCTTTTAAAATTTATTGTTTCTTGTGTTAGAGAAAAGAAGGGCTATTGGGGGCTTGAGTAAAAGCAATGTTAAGTGGCTAGAGATCAAGGATCTGTGAACGTCTGTGTCCACAGAGGAGAAGAGGTACATTATGGTAGAAAGGAAGAGATGAATCCCACAGTGGAAAGAAATGTGTTCTGACCATCTTTATCCTCGCCAGGAGCTCTTGTATGTACTTCTCCAAGGTTCCAGTCTGCCCTCTGATTCTGGGTCCTGGAAACAGTCATGTCAAGTCGACCTTCTTGGGTTGTGCATTGTACATTCCGACTCTGGTTGCCAGGCTCTGGATCTGTCCAGAGCTCAGGGAGGAAGGAGGAGCCTCTTTTTAAAAACTCATTTTATTGCTAATATAGTACATGGTGTTTCCTTCAAAAATTGTTTCACCCATCAACTTCTAAACACTATGCTTTATATATATATATATATTTTTTTTTTTACAATTTCTTCCCCTCCTTCCATTTCTTCTTTCCTTCCTTCTTTCCTTCCTTCCTTCTTTCCTTCCTTCCTTCTTTCATTCCCTTCCTTGCTTTTTTTCCATTCTTCCCTCCATTCCTTCCTTCCTCCCTCTCTTCCTCCCTTCCTTCCTCCCTTCCTTCCTTCCTTCCCTTCCTTCCTTCCCTTCCTTCATTCTTCCCTCCCTTCCTTCTTGAGAGCTTGTTTGGAGGTTCTAGCAGGGGAGCACAGCTATTCGCATACCCTTGACCTAAAATCAGTCCGTCTCTATTCACGGAAGGCTGTCCTCTGTGACTGAGTGCACAGCTTCAGGAGGGACGCACATGGAGTGGTGAGGGAGGAAGGGGATACCCTCCTAGCCAGCCAGATCAACCAAATGAACCCTGGCGGTCAACGGTGTGACAGATGTTGCAGCCAGATTGCCCTCACATCCCCTCCCTTCCTTCCTTCCTTCCTTCCTTCCTTCCTTCCTTCCTTCCTTCCTTCCTTTCCTTCCTTCCTTCCCTTCCTTCCTTCCTTCATTCCTCCCTTCCCTTCATTCCTCCCTTCCCTTCATTCCTCCCTTCCCTTCCTTCCTCCCTTTCCTTCCTTCCTTCCTTCCTTCCTTTCCTTTCCTTTCCACCTTCCTTCCTTCCTTCCTTCCTTCCTTCCTTCCTTCCTTCCTTCCTTCCTTCCTTTTTTCCTTCATTCCTTTAGTGAGAGATACCCAAACAGAAAGAGGCTGACCAGAGCGCACTCTGGCTTATGATGCTTCTGGGAACTGAACCAGAAACCCCAGAGCCCCAGACATGAAAGTATTTTTAATAACCATCATGTTATCTCCCCAGCCCATACTACACTTCTTTTTTTTTCCTTATCAAATTTATTTATTTATTTTCCCTTCTGTTGCCCTTGTTTTTTTATTTCTGCTGTAGTTATTGTTGTTGATGTCATCGTTGTTGAATAGGACAGAGAGAAATGGAGAGGGGAGGGGAAGACGGAGAAGGGGAGAGAAAGACAGACACCTGCAGACCTGCTTCACCGCCTGTGAAGCAATTCCCCTACAGGTGGGGAAACAGGGGATCGAACCGGGATCCTATGCTGGTCTTTGTGCTTTGCGCCACCTGCGCTTAACCCACTGCACTACCACTGGACTCCTCATACTACACTTCTTACGTTTTCTATAGTGATTGGCTACATTATCACAAATATTAAAACAAATATGATAACCCTTGTGGAAAGCAGTCTGCAGGATGCAAGCAGTGGACCTACCCTGTGACCTGGCGGTTCCTTTTCTAGCGATATATCCTAAGGAAACAGACACAACCAAAGCTCTAGGGTGTGTCTCTGATAACAGATATGTAAAATACATATATTCTAAACACAGACCAATTTCATGGACCCATTAAAAAAGGAAAAGTTATATCTTGTCTTGCATCCTGTTCCTGAGCTAAATTATAAGGACTTACTATGGTTCTTCATTACAGATTCTCCTCAATGTTTAAGGCTGTTGTATCAAGGACTTCTGGCAGTAAGACTTAGCGTCACGCTAGTGTTGATATACAGCACATAAAGATCTCTCATTCTCTGGGGTCTGTTTGTTTGGGTAGTGGTTACTTTTGCAGTAAGAAGCTTTTTAATTCAATGTAGTCCCATGGGTTTATTTTTTATTTTGTCTTCCTTAAATTGGATATATATTATTGAAGATGCCTATAAAATTCAGATGGAAAAGAGTTCTGCTAATATTTTCCTCTAAGTATTTGATAGTTTCTGGTCTAACATCCAACTCCTTGATCTATATGGAGTTCACCACACTTTTGTGTGTGGTGAAATGTAATGGTTTAGTATCATTTTCTGCATGTTTCAACCCATTTTCTCCAATGTAATTTGTTGAAGAGACTCTCTTTTCTCCACTTAACTGTCTGGACCCTCCTTGTCAAAAATTAGATGCCCATAGGTATGGGGGTTTATTTCTGGGATTTCAGTTCTATTCTGCAGGTCAGTGTGTTTATTTTTGTCCCAATACTAGATATTTTTATCACAATGGCCCTCTAGTATAGTTTGAAGTCTGGGAGTGTGATGCCTCCAGTTCTGTTCTTTTTTTCCTCAAGATTGTTTTGGCAATTCTAGATACTCTTTGGCTCCTGAGAAACACTTGTAGCTTTTGCTCATTTGTTTTAAAATAATGGGTGGTAGCTTGATTGGGATTGTATTAAATTTGCATATGGCTCTGGATAGAATATTCACTTTTATAATGTTGATTCTACTAATCCATGAGCATGGAATATCTTCCACTTTGTGACTTTCTCTATTTCATTGAATAGTGACTCATAGTTTTCAGTATACGTCTTTCACTTCTTTGGATAGGTTTATTTCTAGATATTTTATTGTTTTTTGTTGCTATAGTAAAAAGAATTACTTTCTGGATTTCATTTTCTTCTAACTTAGTGTTTAAACAAAGGTATGCCACTGACTTTTGTATGTTAATTTTGTAGCCTGACACCTTACTGTATTGCCTGATAATTTCCAAATGCTTCCTGCTGGATTTTTTAGGTTTTCCTATGTATACTATCATGCCATCTGCAAATAGGGAGAGTTTGACTTCTTCTCTTCCAATCTGTATGCCTTCAATTCCTTGCTCCTGCCTGATTGCTATGGCAAGAACTTCCAACACTATGTTGCATAGTAATGGTGATAGTGGGCAGTCCTGTCTAGTACCTGATCTGAGGGAAAATGCTGAGGCTGCCTATCTTAGAAATACCCTTCCAAGGGTGAATCGGGTGGTAGCACAGTGGGATAAGTGCACGTGGTGCAAAGCGCAAGGTCCAGAGTACGGGTCCCGGTTCAAGCCCCCGGTTCCCTACCTGCAGAGGAGTCACTTCACAGGCGGTGAAGCAGGTCTGCAGGTGTCTGTCTTTCTCTCCTCCTCTCTGTCTTTCCTTCCTCTCTCCATTTCTCTCTGTTCTATCCAACAATGATGACATCAATAACAACAATAATAACTATAACAATAAAAATGGCAACAAAAGGGAATAAATAAATAAATAGAAAGAGAGAGAGAATGGAGAAAGAAAGAAAGAAAGAAAGAAAGAAAGAAAGAAAGAAAGAAAGAAAAGAAAAGAAAGACCCTCCTCAGATTCTGCTTAAGGATATCGCCTGTCAGCTTAGATGGGAAGGGAACTACCCATGATGTTCAGGAGAAGGCCATTAGCCTTCTCTGTTCCTTCTTTGAGGAGACAAAACATTATTTAAATTTTTTTTATTTAGTTTCCCTTTTGTTGCCCTTGTTTTTTTAAATTTTTTATTGTTGTTACAGTTATTGTTGTCATTGATGTAGTTGTTGTTAGATAGGACAGAGAGAAATGGAGAGAGGAGGGGAAGACAGAGAGGGAGAGAAAGACAGACACCTGAAGACCTGCTTCACCGCCTGTGAAAGGACTCCCCTGCAGGTGGGGAGCCGGGGGCTCGAACCGGGATCCTTAAGCCAGTCCTTGTGCTTTGTGCACTTAAACCGCTGTGCTACTGCCCGGCTCCTGGAGACAAAACATTCTTATCCCCAGCTTGGATCCTTTTCCATAACCCCAGTCCCTGTGGTGATACCACTCCAGGCTGACTTTTCCAGATAGAGGCAGAGAGACAAAGATATGGGGGGTGAGGGAAGAAACCACAGCACTGATGCTTTCTTCAGTGCAATGAGGCAAGACTTGAGCCTGAGTCACACATTCAGGGTATTTTCTATCTGACTATATCATGCTTAGACTTACCATATGTTTTTTGACATCTGATAATCTATCACATAATTATGTCCTATGAATTGCTGGTTTTGCTAATGTCATTGAAAATGTATCCTTAATAAGTATCGATTTAGGTTTTCTATTTACTAGTTTATATTTATGAGGTAATTTAATTTTGATGAGCCATAGACAAGATATCATATTTGTGGACTCTCTTCACTGAAAATTGATGGGACCTTCTTCCCATGTTCTGCTTGAGGATGGCGCCTGCCAGCTTAGATGGGAAGGAAAGTACCCATGGTGTACAGGAGATAGCCATTAGCTTTGAAGATAAAACAAAGCTACTTCCGGACTAGCTGAAGTGACTGAGCCCAGTAATAGATTTTTAAAAAATTTATTATCTATTTTATTTTGTTCTGACATTTCAGAACAAGACAGCTCCATCTTTACTGAGCTTTCATCATGAACTTACAGCATCCCAAGAAGATTAGGCCAGGTACTAGGGGAATAAATAACACACTATATTATATATAAGCTGAGCAAGAGTTTTATAATTTTCCAATTACAGACTAATCAATGGATCATTAAAACAAAGAATAACTTGATAAATACAAAATGATTACAGTGAGAGCAAGCACTCAGGATTGTAGAAATACAGAGAAAGGAATAATGATAAACTATGGAGGATGTAGGGAACTCTGTCCTCTAAATAACCTACTATTTCTTGAAGTTTTAAGCAGAGGATCAAGAACTTATCAAGAATTCACTCAGAGTAAATGAAAATATTTGTGCTGCTAAGAGAAAAAAAATAGACAAGAGGAACACCTGTGAAAATCATGGAAGTATCTCAAGGTGATGAGACAATTCATTCCATCTTAATCTCCAGATGTGTTGCCTTGAATTACAGGGACTTTATTTGAAAGAACATGATGGATTGGGGCACATTAAATGATTAATTTAAAGTAAATATTTGCTACTTTTATTTCCTTTTGTTGATAGCTTAGAAATCCTAACATGTTTTTCTAGTTGATATAACTATACAATGCATCAAGTTTTTCTTAAATAGACAGTGTAGGGGATAGATTCTCATATTAGAAGCCTAAGTACCAACACCTCACAATGTGACCTTATCTGAAAATAGGGTCTTTGAAGATGTTGTTAGTTAGGATGAAGTCACAGTGGAATAGGACAATTCCCTAATCCAATATGACTAGTGTCTTTTTACTAAAAACAAAACAAAACAAAACAAAACAGGGGTGGGTAAGGAAGGGGTTGCACAAAGATATATAGAGAAGGAAGACATCATTTTAAGAGTACTTTGCTGGGCTAGCTTCACAGGTGGGAGACAGACAACCAGGGACTCATGGCTGAGCTGGGAACGCAGTTCAATCTTTATTGAGTGGGGATGCAGTGCAATCAGTCTAATCTCTCTTCGTTAGAAAATCCTGTCCTTTATATCTCCTGAGGCGGAAGTGTCAGGTTGGAAGAGGAAATGCGTAGGATAGGGGGTGGGGAGAAGGAAAAAGCACGCGGAAGTATCAAGCTTCCATTTAACCAGTGGGATTAAACCAATGCCCTGTAGGCAGGGCAGGTCTCAGGTAAAGCAGTGATGATGTAAATAGACCACAGCGTTAAGCAATGCAAGCGAACCTACTGTGATGATCAAAACAGAAGGGGTCTTAGAAGCACAATTAGAAGCAGACCAACAGTACGTTAGAATCGACAATGATGCTTCTGAGAACCAAGGGGTTAAAGGTCATGAGCAAACAACCAGTCACATGCTGCCAAAGACTCTATTTGTGTCTCATGCTTGCAACTTGAATGCCGACATCCTGACACATCAGCTGCTGGAAGAAGCTGACACCTTCCGGAGGTGATTTGACCAAGAGGGCAGAGACTTCAGGAGAGGGACTTATGTTCGGACAGAAGACTCCAGTGGGCTGGCAGAAGAGGCCACCTGGACAGGGGACTTGCCTTACCCTGTGGTGGATGACCCAGATTTGGGGCCTAGCTCCTGCCACACTGGAGGGAACTTTGGGGCTGTGGGGTCTTTCTTTTTTCTCTCTGTCACTCTTCATCTGAGAGAGTTGGCCAAGAACGGTGAAGCCCCAGCAGAGGCAGCAACAAGAAAGAACATCCCAGGCCCACAGAGATAACACACTGGGTTCAGCATGTGCCTTGCCATACATACTTCAGGTTCAAACCCAGGCACCACCTGGGAGGAGTTACATCACCATGGGAAGCTCTGATGTTGTGGTGTCTCTCCTCTCTGTCTATCTGAATGAAAAGAAGTGGCCCAGAGTGCTGGAAGTGTGCATACATGAGGACTCTAGCTACCAATAAATAAAGCAAAAACAAACAAACAAAAGCACCCAGAGGCCTATTTGCCCTCTCACACCATGTGTCAAGAAACCCGTCACTGTGCTCTAGAACCCAAGAAGCAGACTTTGCCCAGACACTGGGTCAGCTAGTGCCCTCAGCTTGCCCATCCCAGTCTCCAGAAGCCTAGGCCAGCACATTTCTGTGGTCTAAGTTGCCCGGCTTGTGCAGGTTTGTGGTACGGGTCACAGTGGATTCACAGACTCATAAACTCTCTGGGCGCACGTGATGAAGGGCCTTCAGGAGTGTAAATTAGCTTCTCCATAAGACATGGACATTAACTCCATGAAGAATTTTTTTAAAAAGCTTAACAGTGGTGGGACCATGTGTAAGCCTGATAGAGCTTAGGGAGAACCACCCCCGTCCTTGAATGGAGGTCTGAGAAGATTAAACTCTTGGTGAGTCTCTCTCAACCGAGGTGAGCAAAAGGTGGGAAACTCAGACTTGGTTCTTTCCTTCTTGACTCTCAGGCCCACAGAAACACCAGTACTTCCCTCCATTAACTGCAGGCCACATGGCCGCAGATTCACTTATTCAAAGTCACCCTCTGATCACAGAAGAACACACCTTATCACACACTTCATCACACACCTCAGACCCCAGACAAGAGAAATTCCAAACTATATGACCTTTTGATATCCATCTTCTCTCTGTTTCACCCTACGGGTTTAACCCCTATGCTTCCCTCAAATACCTTTGGATAATTAAGTTGCTTGTGTCATGAAGAATAACTGTCTTGTATCTCATCAATTCCTGTCATACCAGCCCCCTACCTTAGAGGCATGCTGAACGTTAAGAAACCTGTAATTTCTGACATAATTCAGTAATACTCCCTTCATTGTTTTTCTATTTAACTCATGTCCACTTTGCTAATAAATGGATTCTATGGATTATATGAATTCTAGGCACACTAAGAGTCCCCTGCTGTCTTTTACTTCGTGTCATCCCTGTCGTGAGCGAGAAAGAACCAGCCCATTACCTTTCCCCTGGAGACCACCAACCAGAGAGAGATATATACCGAAATAACAGAGTTGGAAGTTCACTGGTGTAATCTCAGTTTGTCTATGTAATAACCCCCTAAGAGCCTCCCAATATATTAGATATACTTTTTAAACCTTTGGTCAGACTAGTGTGTGGATGGAAAATAAAATACAGATTTTTTTTTCTTTTTTAGTTATTTATCTTTTTAATATTTTTTGCCTCCAGGGTTATCTCTGGGGCTCAGTGTCTGCACTACGAATTCACTGCTCCTGGAGGCCATTTTTCCCATTTTGTTGCCCTTGTTGTTGCGCTTGTTGCAGTTGTTATTATTGTTGCCAGATAGGACAGAGAGAAATGGAAAGAGGAGGGGAAGACAGAGAGGGGCAGAGAAAGATAGACACCTGCAGACCTGCTTCACTGCCTGTGAAGCGACTCCCCTGCAGGTGGGGAGCTGGGGGCTCGAACCAGGCACCACAACCCAGCTCCCAAAATACAGCTTTTAATATCTCTTTTGGCAAGCCCTTGGAAAGCTCCTCTTGTGGTTGTGTCTGTGTTATTCTTTGGGAATTTGAATATTTAAGGACTTGCACCTCTCAAAATAATTGGCTTTTTCCAAGTGAATTTTTCTTGCGCTTCTCCTTGAGACACAGAACTGAACAATGGATAGAACAAGTGTGCACTAGCAGTGACAGCACTGAGCTGAATGTCTGGAGATGACTGGGCGTCTAGCCTTACTCTGGGGTCTTAAAAACCCTGTGGCCTTTGAGCAGTGCTCAACTTGCAGGTGGCTTTCAGCTCAAGAAAAACGTGAAAATCTGTGGGGAGCCACATGTGCCCTCAAGGTTGCTATTGGCATGACCATAGAGTCTTTGTTAAAAGATAAGTTCCTGGGAGCCGGGCGGTAGCACAGCAGGTTAAGCACACATGGTGCAAAGTGCAAGGACTGGCATAAAGATCCCGGTTCAGACCCCTGGTTCCCCACCTGCAGGGGGTTTCTTCACAATCGGTGAAGCAGGTCTGCAGGTGTGTCTCTTTCTCTCCTCCTCTCTGTCTTCCCTTCCTTTCCCCACTTCTTTCTGTCCTATCCAACAAGCACAATATCAATAACAACAACAATAATAATTACAACAATAAAACAACAAGGGCAACAAAAGGCAACAAATAAATAAAATATACAAAAAAAAAAAAGATAAGTTCCTGCTTCCCTACACCTTAGTCTTTGTTAAAAGATAAGTTCTTTTTCCCCATGAATCACCCAGGTCCTTCCAGATAACAGCTGACTACCATGACAAATAATAATAATCATAAATGAATAGGAAAGATACATCCCCCAATACTCAGTTGGCTAAGGCACCAAACCTCTTTTTCTATAAAGCATTCAAATCAGATGTCCTGCTAACCACGAGAAGCAGATTGTTTGTGTTTCTTCCACAGGAATCCTGGAAAAAACCATCTGGACCCCTGCACACCCTGACATCACCCACTAGATGGCACGACTACAGTGGCACACCCCCCGAAACCCTAGATGTCACCTGACGTGATCTGAAGAACCTGATTCACAGACTCCAAGGACAGAACCTTTTTACTGCCTGTCTGCCTTTCCTGCTTCTGCTTTGACCTGTCACGTTTTGGCGGTTCCAGCTTACAATCTACAGAAAAGAAGAATTCCAGAGTCTGACCTTCCTCATGCAGCATTTCATCCCCTGCCATTTCTCCCCCTAGTCGCCTACTTTGAACTGAGACTTCTATCGGACTTGCTGGTATACCCTTTGGACACTTTAGACAATTTTACAGCAGCTTCCTTCCCTTCACGTTGCTGGTTTTTCATAGACTGACCCTGAGTAGTTCATAGACTTTACACACTGTTGCCCTGGGCATAAGATAAAAGGAAAGGGGGAGATGCTGGGAAATTGTGCAGATGCAGTTACATCTGCCACGTTGTCCCCTCAGGCTACTGATAGTTCCCGCGAGAGTTGGGACATTCTCAGAGTGCCTGTTCAGCCATGTTGTGCCCTCAGGGCATTGTATATTTCCCCCCCGCGATATTTGGAGTGCTTGGTTACTCCTTCCCCCTCCCATTATCACAAGAGTTATTATCCTATCCTGGAGTGCTATGGTTACTCCTCCCCCTTCCCATTCTCGTGAAAGCTACTCCTATAAAAGTCCTTCTCCTTCCGCACCTCGCTCTCTTGCCAGCGCTTCACTCTGGTGTTCAGATGCAGGAAAGGTTACTGCGTGAGGCGGCCATTTTCACTACCTCCATGTGGCCCAACCTGCTTCTCTCGCACCCAACTCTGAGGTGCAAGCGCAAATAAAGATTTGTGTTCCCTCTTTGCCCCGGACCTCCTCTCTCTCTTCTCCGTGGCGCAGAACGACAAAAATCAGAGACAATTTTGATATTGGCCACAATTCACCATATGTATTTAGAAATGTCTACTCTGCAGGCTAGCAAATGAGAGGGAACTAACAGAACGCTTATTCCAACAGCACCCCCAATCGACAACCACCGGTGAGAACAGAGTAATGACAAGAAGGTCTCTCTTTAATTGCCTCAGTTTCATGAAAGAACTCCTGTTTATCACAATTTCTCTTTCCTAGTCTAAAAAGGCAACCTTAAAGTGGGAGTTAAGAAAAGCAAACTAGTATTGGGTCGTCAGAAAAGCCATGATGCATTTTTTTTTATGTTTTTCTTTGCCAAGATGCATCACGATTTTTCCAACAACCCAATATCCTGTCATCTTTCAAGTTACAGCGCAGTGGTATGCAACAGCTCTGTATCCCATTGGGGCAGAAAAGAGACTTGAAAGCGGATGTACTTACAGGAGTAAGCTGTGCCGCAGGGAATGTCAGATGATCTTGGAGCATTCCAGAAAGCTTTATCTTGCAGTCAGTACCCTAGAGATGGATGAAATGTTGGCCTGGAGAACTAAAACTGTCAGCAACAAGATGCGAAGAAAACCCACAGAACTTCTACCAGATTGGGAGGCTCTGAGAAGGAGCAGAAGCCTCTGTGGCAGTGGCTCATACAACACAGCTGCTTCCAGAAGCTCCACAGGCCAGAAGATACTAACAGCTAGGCACTGGGAGACCACGTGCTCACTGCAAGCAAAGGGAGATCAGGGGAAACAACCTCCCTGGGTGCTGGGCCAAACGGCCAGTCCGCTGACTTGGAACCAAGCCCCTGGTAACAGCCTCAGAGGGAAGGACCAACTCCGTCCATTTAATCCAGATCGAACGTAGATCCCAAAGGTGCTTGAACTAGAAAACCTCAGGGGGCCAGGCAGTGGTGCACCTGGTAAGGCTCACACATTACAGTGAGCAAAGACCCAGGTTCAAACCCCCAGTCCCCACCCACAGGGGGGAAGCTTCACAAGTGATGAAACAGGGCTCCAGGTGTCTGTCTGTCTGCCCCTCTCTCTCTTCTCAAATTCTCTCTGTCTCTATCCAATAATAAATAAATAAGAAAGCTTCAGGTTGGGTCATTAGCTTTACTGATTTGAATCCATAGCTCAGTTTCTTTATCTGTTGGTGAATAATACATAAATAAAGTGAAAATACAAATATAGGGCTGGACTGAGTCTGGGTAAAAACCAGTTAGTGTGAGAGGATGGTTTAGGGTTAGAGCCCATGGAGTGCCAAGTCCCAGGTATGTCTAGGTGTACTGCTATGTTCTGGGATGTCCAGCCCTTTCCATCATAGAAAAGAAAATTAGGGATCCAGTGGTGGTGAACCTAGTTAAAGCACACATATTACAATGCACAAGGACCCAGGTTCAAGCCCCCATTACCCTCCTGCAGGGGAAAGATTCCCAAGTGATGAATCAGGGCTGCAGGTGTCTCTCTGTCTCTCTCCATCCCTACCTCTTCCTCCCTTTCAACTTCTCTCTGTGCTATTAAATTAAATAACTATTCTTTTTCTTTAAAGAAAGTATATAAAAAAGACATAAAAGAAAGCTAGGGGCCAGGCAATATTGCATCCAGTTAAGTGCTCAAATTACAGCACTCTAGGACCCAGGTTCAAGCCTCTGGTCCCCACCTGCAGGGGGAAAGCTTCATGAGTGGTGAAGCAGTCCTACATGTGTCTCTCTTTTTCTCCTCCCCCTTTCTCCTCTTCTCTGGCTCTCAATTTCTCTTTGTCTCTATGCAAGAACAATAAATAAAAATATTTTTTTCCTTCATTGGGGGATTAATGTTTTACAGTCACCAGTAAATACAGTAGTCTGTACCTGCATAACATAAATCAAATATTGAAAGAGAAGATTAAATCATATCATGAAGTCAAAGACCGCAAGGCTGAAATAGAACCCCTGGACAACTTGGTCACAGATTGGAGACCTGAGGGGGGTCAAGCCCCAGCTTTGGCCCACATGAGCACTCCTAGACCTTGGAAGTCAGCACACAGCTCAGGTGCCATCTGGGTCTGTGTTTTCTGGACTTCGGTTTGAAACCAGGGAACGAAGGAACATGAGTGTCCTGCCAGCTGCGACTGAGTTCCTGGACTAGCACTGTTGATGACGGATGATGGCAGCGCCCACCGTAAAGGCCAGTGAGTCTGCTGATGCAGCCCTCACATACGACACCATGGTCACACCTACTCCAGCGTCACTAGCAGGCACCCAGCCCTTGCTAAACAAAGCACTCTCACGCCTCCCCCTCCCCAAGTATTAGAGAATACTGTCAAATAAATCCTTGAGTTGTTACTTATAGCCAAGCCCCTAGCTTTTGATATTATTGATCTGTTCACTTTGTTATTAAACATGTTCTTAGGGCAGTGTGCAGCCCACTTGGATTCTAACAATGAGCGGGAAACGGTTTCTCGTCTGAAGCAGCCCAAAGACTGATTGGTGGAGAATATTGCGAAGTTCTTGAGTTCTGTTTGAGTTGAATGGAGGGTAGAGAGAGTGTACAAAAAGTGAAGAAAGAGAAACATGATCCAGGTTGGGAGGGTGGGTTGATGATGGTCAGGCCTATCTAGACCTTTGGGAGGGTAGATGTGAACTGAAATATTAGGAAGCACTGTTTTCAGCAGAATCAAGATGTTCAGTGGGGCGGGGGAGACAGCATAATGGTTATGTGAACAGACTCACATGCCTGAGGCTCTGAAGTCCCAGATTCAATCCCCAGCACCATCATAAGCCCAAACTGATCAGTTCTCTGGTAAAATAAATAAGTAGTAGATGTTTGGTCATATTGGGGGTGATAATTGCAACATTGAGTTGCCTGTTAATACTGACAAAGTCTGATTTATGTTTAGAAAATTACTGCCTACTTTTGTTTATCCCTTTGTTGGTAGTTGCACATGGAAAGTTTATATACCATTATTTTATATTATTTGCTCTGTCAAAAGATATACTTTTGAATACTTTAAGTGACTCCAGCAGCTATTTACAGAAGTAAATTTGCTCAAATCAACTTTCCTTAAGGTTTATTGTGATGCTCTGTGGTTTCAGGGTTCAGAGTTAACCATCCCTGACCAGCAGCAAGGTCTCCTAGACTTGGCGTCCTAAGGCAGAGCTTGCCAGGAAACCAGTGTGTATGTGTTTTAATTATTCCAACTTGCAGTCACTGTCAAAGGGAGAGGGGGAGACAGGGAAGGGGGAATATTCTATGTGAGCAGCTGGGGTATCTCTCGTTAGCACCCCAGCTGACCTAGTGAAAGTCCAAGTTCTTTCTCAGGAGAGCCCTCAGAAGAGGAAGCTATGAAACCACTCTCTCCTGAGCATGAGGACAGAGGTGCCATCAAACTGTTGGCCACACCAACAAGCAGAAATCAAGCCATTTGTCATGAAATTGGCATTTTTTTAAACAGGGACTGATGAGAAGGACATTTATAAGATCCCTTGAGAGTTTTTTAGTGCAGGCATTCAAATAGTGATTAGATTTCCTATAGTTAAGTTCAGTCTTTTCTTTCTTTTTATTTTTATTTATAAAAGGGAAGCATTGACAAAACCATAGGATACGAGGGGTACAACTCCACACAAATCCCACCACCAGATCTCTGTATCCCATCCCCTCCCCTGATAGCTTTCCTATTAAAAAAAAATAGTATAGACATAGGCCCTTTGGAATATAACTAAAATACGCCTACAAGCTATCTACAAAATGGAAGACTTCCCAACTATTCATCTGTACTATTCCAGCCTTTAGGTTCATGATTAATCAACAATTTGTTTGGCTTTGTATGTTAACTCTCTTTTCAGCCACCAGGTTCCAGATGCCAGAATGATGCCAATCTGACTTCCCTGGACAGACGACCCCACCAATGTGTCCCGGAGCCCTGCTTCCCCAGAGCCCTGCCCCACGAGGGAAAGAGAGAGACAGGCTGGGAGTATGGATCCACCTACCAATGCCCATGTTTAGCAGGGAAGCAATGACAGAAGCCAGACCTTCCAACTTCTGCATCCCACAATGACCCTGGGTCCATACTCCCAGAGGGTTAAAGAACAGTCTTGGGGGTCGGGCGGTGGCGCATTGGGTTAAGCGCATGTGGCGCAAAGCGCAGGGATCGGCATAAGGATCCCGGTTTGAGCCCCCGGCTCCTCACCTGCAGGGGAGTCGCTTCACAGGCGGTGAAGCAGGTCTGCAGGTGTCTGTCTTTCTCTCCCCTTCTCTGTCTTCCCCTCCTCTCTCCATTTCTCTCTGTCCTATCCAACAACAAATTGCGTCAACAAGGGCAATAATAATAGCCACAACGAAAGCTACAACAAGGGCAACAAAAGGGAAAAAAAAAAAGAACAGTCTTTTCTCTCTTTATCTCTCCCTTTAGGCCAGCACTCTCACCTTCTGCTCCCCATAGAGATCTTTGGCCCACACTCCCAGTGAGATAAGGAATAGGGAAGCTTCCAGTGAGGGGGATGGAACATTGAACTCTGTGTAGAATTGTAGCCCTGTCGTCTTACAATCCTGTTAACCATTAG
This sequence comes from Erinaceus europaeus, assembly GCF_950295315.1. Taxonomy (NCBI): domain Eukaryota; kingdom Metazoa; phylum Chordata; class Mammalia; order Eulipotyphla; family Erinaceidae; genus Erinaceus; species Erinaceus europaeus. The sequence continues at coordinate 2,063,591 of NC_080162.1, read as the reverse complement.
CAAATCACGTAAAATCAAAATAAAAGAAATAAACAGAGATAAAAAAAAAATAAGAAAATGAGCAAGATACTGAGCAGCTTCAAAGACCAGTCCTGTCCCCACCCTAATTCTGTGAATGAAAAATAGGACACTTTCCTTTTTCCTTATTGAGGTGTGGCCTCAAGATGCATCTCCCTCATTCAGATATTCCCCCAAATGCTAGGTGAACTCGGTTTAAAAATATGTGAGCAGACTCAATTTCAACTGTCAGGGATCAGACCACCGGGAGGAAAACAAGCTATAGAAAGCATGTCTGAGCTGAGTGGAAGTTTTGCTTCAGCCGGGTGGTAGTGCAGCGGGTTAAGAGCACATGGTGGAAGTTTTGCTTCATTCCTTTTAAAACCACACTTCAAAGGGGTCGGGTGGTAGTGCAGCAGTTAACCGCTCGTGGCACAAAGCACAAGGACCGGTGCAAGGATCCCAGGTGGAGCCCCCGGGTCCCCACCTGCAGGGGAGTCGCTTCACAGGCGGTGAAGCAGGTCTGCAGGTGTCTGTCTTTCTCTCCCCCTCTCTGTCTTCCCCTCCTCTCTCCATGTCTCTCTGTCCTATCCAGCAACAACAACAACAACAATAACTACAACAATACAACAAGGGCTACAAAAAGGGAAAATAAATAATATTATAAAAAAATTTAAATAAATAAATAAAACCATGAGCTCAAGCTGAAATTGTTTGTGTCCAAGCCACTGCCTACAGCAAATTTTCCCAGCAGAGGAACAAGCCTGTGAAAACTGGAATTTATAATGGAGAGTCAATTACAGCAGACTCCAGTAGGATATAATTTCTTTTTTTTTTTTTCCCTCCAGGGTTATTGCTGGGCTCGGTGCCTGCACCATGAATCCACCGCTCCTGGAGGCCATTTTTCCCCCTTTTTGTTGCCCTAGTTGTTGCAGCCTCGTTGCGGTTATCATTGCCATTGTTGACGTTGCTTGGATAGGACAGAGAGAAATGGAGAGAGGAGGGGAAGACAGAGAGAGAGGGGAGAGAAAGATAGACACCTGCAGACCTGCTTCACCGCCCGTGAAGTGACTCCCCTGCAGGTGGGGAGCCGGGGGCTCGAACCGGGATCCTTACGCCGGTCCCTGCGCTTTGCGCCACGTGCGCTTAACCCGCTGCGCCACCGCCCGACTCCCTCTTTTTTGTTTTTTAAAGAATTTGTTTCTTTATTCATGAGACATATAGGAGGAGAGAAATAACCAGACATCATTCTGGTACATGTGCTTCTGGGGATCAAACTCAGGATCTCATGGTTGAGAGTCCAAGGCCCCATCCGTCTCTACCTCCCAGACCACTGATTTTCTTTTTCATCAGCTTGGACTTTGGAGAGAACAGTAGTGCAAGGGCCACGTTCCTCCCCAGCTTCAGAGTCCACTGCTTCTTTTCCGTGGGGTGTAAGACACACACCGACAAACAGACACACCTCCTACTTATTTCCTTTTTACTTTATAGTCTCAGTTTGCCTAAAGGTTTCAGTCAAATAAAAAGTTCTTTCAAAAGAGGCCAGCATCAGTAACAGGAATTTTTAATTAGAATAGCCCAGGGGCCAGAAAGAAGTCCTGCCAGATCTTAAGGGAGAAAGCACAAACACACATTAAAAACAAAGTAAAAAAAAAAAAATCAGATGAATCTTTCTTGCCTTTTCACCCACCTATTCCCCAGTTCGTTTTTCTTTCTTTTTGCTTTTATAAATGCGTGTTCCAGAATATGGAGCCTGTTTTGTCTAATGTCAACAGTTTCCTTCATCAAGTTAAGCAATTTTCTGAAAAACCTACAGAATACTATGGGATAGGCTATCTCCATTACATGCATTAAAAGGACAATTGGAAAACAGTGAAATAGTCTCTAAAAAATCACACCTGCACTCTCACATATAAGTATAAATATGATAATTCTGAGAGTAAATCAGATTATACATATTATTGTAATGTGGCACTGAGCAGAGTGAAGAAAAGCAATGATCTCTTGAGCTAGACAGATACCAGTCTGATTTATGGTCCAGATTCGGGGAGGTTATCTAAGCTTTCTGAATTACCAGATTCTCATCCGTTGTCTTTGCTTCTGAAAAGGACATCATTGTCATAGGAGGCAGGATAATTCTTAACTGTGTAAGGTGCTTTTCATAATTTTTCTCCTCTCCTCTTGCTTCTCCTCTTTCTAGTTACTGAGTGTTGGAAAACATACTCTACCTACCACTGGAGGAAGATGAGTCCTGATATTGGGGTAACCTGGAACATTCCTACTCATGACCACAGAATTTGAGCTCAGATCTACAGGGGTGCAGAGGTCACACAGGCTCCTAAGTGGAATATGGGCCCCAGATCACATCAAATCAGTGGGGTTTACAGTCAACAAGATTTATACCCCTTTCCCATATTTGGGAGCTACTCTCTTTCCTGATCCAGCTTTCTGGCCCTTTTCCATTCATGACATCAATTCCCCAGACAATAATGTGGGTTCACCTGCATATCAGATGTCAAACTCAGAAGAAAAAAAAATATAGATGGTATATAGACAGACAGACAGACAAACTAGACATGAGGGCATGGCTTTACCAACCTGTACATCATCTTGAAGTGCTGTGGCCCCAAGTGGTAGAAGGGCGCTAAACCAAGAACTCAAAGATGTTATGGTCTAGGGGCTGGTGGTGCACCTGTTTGAAAGCCCTGGTCCCCACCTGCAGGCGGAAAGTTTCACAAGTGGTGAAGCAGGGCTGCAGGTGTCTCTCTGTCTCTTTTCCTCTCTATCTCCCCTTTCCCTCTCAATTTCTGTCTCTATCCAATAAATACATGAAGATAATAGAAAAGCAAAACCTATTACTAAAAGAACTTGGGCTGGAGTTGGTGTATGGTACCAATGTAAAGGACTCTGGGGTGGGGAGAATGCTCAGGTCCTGGATCATGATGGTGGAGGAGGACTTGGCGTGCGTGTGTGTAGGAAACTGAGAGATGTTACACAGGTTCAAATTACTGCATTTTACTGTCAACTGTAAACCATTAATTCAACCCAATAAAGAAAAAAAAAAGAAAGAAAACCTACTACTACCTCAAAGGATTGACCCAAGTGGGGGAGAACCAGAATTTACTTATTTCTTCTGTGTTTTACATTTTTAATCTTCCTTCCAATCCACCGATGACTAGAGATTTCATTAAATTCCAGATAGCTAAATTGGACCGGCAACATCCACGTGCTTTGATGGCTCTGGGGCAAGCACTCTCAGTATCTGATGTGTCCCAACACTGCCTGGTAGCAGTTTTCAGATTCTGTCCTCTGTGGCTACACTGAGCAGCAGCCTCATCATTCACTGTGCCCCCCCCCCCTTAATCTTGGTGGCACGCATATCTTCAGGAAGAGGATAATAAGGAACACAAAATAAACTACCCACACCCCCAAAACAAGTATGTGATATTTTAGGAAAGCAGTACTATTATTTTTTGAAGAATGATTATGATATTTCAAAGAAAACAATTAAACCAGCTCCCTGTGTTAAGACCATACCTTCAAAACAAATCTCTTTTCCCCAGGATGTATGTACTTAGCAATAATGAAAAGATCAACACTTCTCCTGTTGGTCATAATTTCTCCTTTGGCTAATTCTGTTTCTTTTTATATCTGTGCCATCACGCCAGGTTCCCCTACATTGCTTAAAGCTGTGGTCTATTTACATAATCATTGTTTTGTCTAAGACCCGCCCTGCCTGCAGGGCATTGGTTTAATCCCCACTGGTTTAATCCCCACTGGTTCGTGCTCTTTTTCCACTCTGCCCCCTTATCCTACATACTTCCTTTTTTCCACTCTACCACTTCCATCCCAGAAGATATTTACAGGCAGATCAATAAACGCAGCAGGGTATTGTGTGTTCTGGCTCCACGAATCCCAGAGTCTCTCTCTCACGACACTAGTTCCTGATCCCTTTCCTGCGCAGCAGCCTAGGTTGGCTCCGGTCGAGTTCTCTCCAACCCAGAGAGCTTGTGCCTGGGAAGAAGCACCCTCAGGCTAGCCCAGCATTCTCCCACTATCTGTGTGCCTAATAGCCATGCGCAATAGGGTTGAGACTATCTAACAGGGGCTGGCTCTGCATCTTCTGTGGTCAAGGTACTGAAGCTGGCCACACGGGCAAAGCCTCAAGGCTGGCTCCAGTGCTAGTGGCAGTCCTTAAAGCAGCAAGGCTTGATGAATTCAAATTCAAAAATGTTTTTGGAAGAGGGTTAAATCCACTCTCTGTGCTCCTTTGCACAATCAGTCAGAATGCAATAATAGAGTAAAAAAACATTTTAGCAGTAAACTGCTGAGATACCAATAAACACAGACCCTTAGATTAGTCTCCCCCAACAGGAGTAATTCAAGCAAATTATATGTTCCTATCAACATCACTAAACAATTACTACTCATCTGTTATTAGCGTAAGAACAGGACAGTGGCACCGTCTGGCCTAAACCAACAACACAATTCAGGGAAAGCTCCATCTCTATATTCACCTTAAATAGTGTGATATGCAGGGTTTTTTTTTTCTCAAAGAAAAAATGCAATAAATAAGTAACCATGACCAAGTAAAATTTCTGTCATAGAGACCAGTAATAGAAGTATGTTAAAAATAGAGTGATGGAGAGAGGGAGGGAGGGAGGGAGGGAGGGAGGGAGAAAGAGAGAGAGAGAGAGAGAGAGAGAGAGAGAGAGAGAGAGAGAGATCGAGAGGGAGATCACAGTACTAGTTCACTGTTCATGGAGTTCCCCTGCTGCCATCCACAGAGCCCCCAAGTGGCACCAGGGCTCAAATGCAAGCCCTTACATTACACATAAGGCACAACACACTCTACTGAGTAAGCCCTCAGCAGAAGTTTTACTATTTGTAGATTAAAGAGAAAGTAGATTAAAAAAAACTAACCCAGATAGACATCAGTCTACCTGAAGCAGGTGATGGATCACATGGCCTCCTAAAATTTCATGTCTGACTGGGGGATGGATCCACCTGCCAACACCCATGTCCAGCAGAGAAGCAATGACAGAAGCCAGAACCCCCACCTTCTGCTCCCCATAAGGAATTTAGCTCCATGCTCCCAGAGGGATAAAGAATAGGGAAGCTTCCAATGGAGGGGATAGGACAGGGAACTCTGGTGGTGAGAATTATTGTGATCTCACAGTCTGATAATACTTATTTCTTTATTTTTACTTTTATTTATAAAAAGAAAACACTGACAAAAACCATGGGATAAGAGGGGTACAACTCCTCACAGTTCCCACCACCAGATCTCCATATCCCCACCCCCACACACACACCATAGCTTTCCTATTATTTATTGATACTCTGGGAGCATAGACCCAGAGTCATTATGGGATGCAGAAGATGGAAGGTCTGGCTTCTGTAATTGCTTCTCTGCTGAACACGGGTGTTGACAGGTCAATACATACTCCCAGCCTGTCTCTCTCTTTCCCTAGTGGGGCTTATTAACTCACTAATAAAATAATTCCATGCCTGAATTCAACACACAGGTCTTCTAAATCCCCAGAGACTACTTTGCTAGTGAATGTGGGAAGACTTAGCAGCCTTACGTGTTCTCGTGCTGAAGCATGAGAGAGCCCTGTAAACTCAGCAAACACTAACTCTCCTTAACCCTAAACCCTGAGCCCCTCCCGCCCACACTTTTCCAAGCCTGTTGAAACACGAACAGTAGCAGCGCCCAACTCATTGGAAGATGTGATGATTAGGTGGGGTGATGTGTGCAAAACCTTGAGTCCAGCGCCAGGCACATGGGAGTGAACAGTGAAGGCTAGAGACAGCTGCTGTCTGTCTGTCGTTTTCTCTGAATTCCCATCACCTTCATCTCTGTCATGCAGCCATGCCGTCACAGTAGCCCTGTCTGTCTGTAATAACTACCTGCCACCCCTCTTGGTCTAGAGTGATCACAGCATGTTTGGAGGGCTGTTTGAGTTCCCTGCAATGCTCCCCATTATCTCCAAGATAAAGAAAACAATATGCAGGACTCATCTATCTTCAGTTCATCTTTCTAGTTTTAAGTCACCAATTTATTACCGTAAACTTTCCTCAGAGATAACTCCTCTCTCTCTCAGGGTCACCGTATAACTGACATGTGTCCTTTTCTCAAACTTGCTTCTGCAGGCCCTTCTCAGATGGCTTCTCATGCATAATTTCTCTAGCATAATTTAGGAATAGAAGGAGAGCTCCTCTATTCCTTCACACAGCCAACCCTCCTTATTTCTTCTGCTTCAGATCTGACTAGTAGGATTGGTGAGTTTTGTATTAGCCACTTTCTCACGTCTTAGTAAAAAACACACACCACAGTCAACAGGAAGGTCTTACTAAATGCTTATTGCATAAAGGAGCTCTTCAATCCTTCTGTATTCATTCCTATCAACCTACTTAAAGGGACTCCCATTTTTCAAATATTTCTGTTCCTTTATTATTGGATAGAGACGGAGATAAAATGAGAGGGGTGGGGGCGGTAGAAAGGGAGAGGCAGAGAGACACCTGCAGCCCTGCTTCACCACTCTTGAACCTTTCCCCCTGCAGGTGGGGACCAGAGCCTTAAACCTGGATCCTTGCACACTGTAATGTGTGCACTTAACCACTGTCTGGCTTCAATAGTGATTTTTTTGTTTTGTAAGTTTTATTTATGTATTACTGCATAAAGACAGAGAAATGGAAAGGGGAAGGGGAGAAAATGAGTCAGGGAGACAGAGACCTGCAGCCTTGGTTCACCATTTGTGAAGCTTCCCCCTTGTGGGTGGGGACTGGGTGCTTGAACCTGGGTTCTTGCGCACTGTAATGTGAGCACTGAACCAGGTGTGCCACCGCCTGGTCCCAACTCCTTACCATTTTCTGGCTAACCCAGCCTATGTCCTTAAGTCAACTTCAGATGAACTCTTCCCCCTCCTCCTTCTTTCTTGTTTACTTCATATAGATCTTACTAATTCTTTTGTTCTTCCTTCCTTTTAGTCTCTCTCTCTCTCTTTCTCTCTTTTTGTTTGTTTGTTTGTTTTTGTCATCTTCAGGGCCTCACCAGATCCATGCTACCTTTTTCAGATGATAGGATACAAAGAGTAAGAGAGCCAGAGAAAGAACAGGAAAGAGACCGCAGCACCAAAGCTACCCTGGCAAAACAATGCACTACTTAAGTGAGTTATTTTGCCAGCCTTAACTACTTTTCCTTAGAACTTCTCCCTTTAACCCTCCCTCCCCCCTCTCTTCCTTCCTTTTGTTCCTAATTCCCTCTCCCCTTTCCTCCCTCCATCCTTTCTTTTCTCCATCATCCATCCATCCATGCATCCATCCATCCATCCAATCTAACAAGTCATGGTGAACAGTCATATAGTCTGGGTTTGAATCACAGCTCTCATAAACAAGCTCCTGACTTTTCATCAGGGAAGCTAAGACAGTAGTAGCTACTGCATGGGGTTGTCTGGGAGATTGAGAATATGCTACCCAATAAGGGGTTGTTACAGTCATTGTTAGGGAGGAGCAAGGCAGCTCTTCTGGACAGTGCACCTGTCTTCCTATTCACAGGACTAACTAAGGTGCAAGTCCAACCACCATCTAACTGGAGAAAGTTTTCGGTGCTTTGGTATCTCTCTCTTTCTCTTTCATCGGAAAAGGCACACTTAGAACAGTAGAGTCATAGTTACAATAGCACAAGATTATTGGGTTACTTTTTTCTTCCTATCTCTCATCATGACATCTAGAGGCATAACGAAAATATAACAGATATTCAACAATGCTTTGCCCTTTATGTATTCTGGTAGAGCAAAAAGCTAATCGCCTTTTTGGTTCCTATTTCCCCCAGATTTTAAATGTCTTGCTGTCTTCCCTCCTTCCTCTTCTTTAGAGCACAAGAATGTTGCTATTACTGGCGTTGCCTCACAAGGTTTTCCTTAATTTCCTTCAGCCCTGTTTCGTCTGTGTGCTTAGATTGCAAAATTCCTACAGACGAGTAAGTCTCAAGTTCACTGGCCGGCCCTTTCTTCTAGCATCACAGATCTGCTTTTCAGTCACTCCAGGAATTGTTTCGTTTCCGTTTCCGAATTAACATCAAAACTTCCATCTCATTCTTTATCCTTTCAAAATTTCTCACAGATTATTGAGGTCTATTACTTGTTGACTCACATTGTCACAATTTCTTTTAATCATTTTTAAATGATTTAATTGAATTACTTTGAAGTACTTGTCTACTAACTTCAACAACTGAGAGCGCCCATAATAGTTTCTATTGACTGTTTTCCCTTCAGTCATAATTTCCAGCTTCTGGGCATGTCTGGTAAACTTTGAGGAAGACAATAATTTATGTATATCACAGAAACTTTAGCTTTTTATTTATCCATGATGGTTGTGATTGTTGCTTTTTATAGGTTTTTTTTCTTCTATTTTTTTTCCTTTTGTTGCCCTTGTTTTATTGTTGTAGTTATTATTGTTGTTGTCATTGATGTCATTGTTGTTGGATAGGACAGAGAGACATGGAGAGAGGAGGGGAAGACAGAGAGGGGGAGAGAAAGACAGATACCTGCAGACCTGCTTCACCGCCTGTGAAGAGACTCCCCTGCAGGTGGGGAGCCGGGGACTCGAACCGGGATTCTTAATCCGGTCCTTGTGCTTTGTGCCACATGCACTTAACCCGCTGCACTATCGCCCGACTCCCTGTTTTTTTTTTTTAATTTAATAGGCTAACCTTGTGCAGTTTGTCTCCTCAGAGAGGACAGATACTGATGCCTTTGCTGGGATTTCTTTTATTATTATTATTTCAATTTTTGAACATGAACTATGGTCTGTCTTTGTAAATGTGTAGCTAATGGTTGGTTAGTGAGTGAACTAAGGTTATGCTCAAACAGTGTGAGCCCTTCAAGTCCCCATTCTCTACTGGTCTCAGCAGCTGGCTTTTTTTTTTTTTTTTTTTTCAAGTAGTAACTGCTATTATTTTATCTCTTTGGTTGATCTATAGCAGTCAGGTGACTGTGAATTTCTCCTCAAGAGTTTGCCAAACTTCCCCTTGGTCACACATGGAAAACCTTAAAATCAAAATCTTGACTTCTCAGGGCCTGGTGGTGGTGCACCTGGTTGAGCACATATTACAGTGTGCAAGGATCCAGGTTCAAGCCCCTGGTCCCCACCTGCAGGGAAAAAGCTTTACAAGTAGTGAAGCAGGTCTGCAGGTATCTTTCTCTCCCTCTCTCTGTCTTCCCCTCCTATCTGCCAGGCTAGCATGAGGCTGTTTCTTCCTGGGCATGTGCTCTCTGGGTTGGAGAGAACTCGACCGGAGCCAGCCTGGGCTGCTGCTTACTCAGCGATGTGGGAGAGAGACCAGGAACTCGTGGCAGGGCGGGAACGCAATGCGTCTTATTGATCATAGATAACGCTTTTATCTATTAGAACTGAAAGCGGCAAGTCGGAAAAGGAAATGGCTAGGAAAGAGGGTATAGAAAAGAAAAGAGTGGGCTAAGATAGAAACTCCCTTAGCAACTGTTGTGAAGGTTTTAACCAGTGAGATTGTTACCCTGCAGGCAGGGCAGGTCTTGAGGTAGAAAGAAGAGAGATCAAAGGTGGGGATCTTTCAGGCAAAACAATGATTATGTGAATAGGCCACAGTATCAACAATGGAGGATGGAGCAGAGTGGGGGTGGGGTGGCTTAAGGCCTAACACCTATCTCCATTTCTCTCTGAACTATCCAACAATGATAACATCAACAACAACAATAATTACTACAACAATAAAAGGGAATGTAAATAAATAAATAAAAGACAGTTGTCCCTGTTGTCAAATGGACTTCATATATGTTCTGAGTATTCATGGATAAAACATGTGGATGAGCTTAGCGAATATACCTTCACTATGTCTCTAGGCAGAGGGCACTCTTCTAATGAAATCAGGGAAGAGAAGCAGAGACAGGCGAGATAAGAGAAGTTCCCAAACACAGCAATCAGTTTATTCTTCTACCCAGCTTTTAATACTAGAAGGAAACTTTTATAAATCCAGTATCACGTATTCCCTTTAGTCTGATCATTCCCCAAAAGATGCTATTGAGAAAAATAGAAAGAAAAACGTGCCAAAAGGTAGATTCAAGGTAATAGGAGAAAAAACAAAGTGCTTGGACAGTACAGAGAGCAGCTAGTGATTTCATGAATAATTCAGTTATAAATGCTACTTTTCTACATTTCCCATCAGGCATCTTTTCATTAGTAACTGAAGGTCCAGGCAAATAGCGTTTCTTTTAATTTACTGCATCTTGATTTCTTTGCAGTTGATATAAAGGCAGGGAGACAATAAGGTGAACCAAAGAGCACATAGTTTGAACCTTGACTGATGTATGTCTTTCCATGCATTTGCATCTCAAATATCACTTTATGAAATAGTCCTTTTATCTTTACTTATTATTGGATAGAGATAAATTGAGGACTAGGAGAAGCAGAGAGGGAGACATGCCAAATTTCTCTCAGCAGTATTTTGTGGCTTCACTTCATGTATCATACACAACAGTGAGATGTATCTCCTAAGCATTATATATTCCGATGATTTTGACTCTTGTTTGTGAATCGGAAGACTCACATTTCAAAGATACCAATTCTCTCCAAATTGATTGATATACTTTACACAAAAAATGAAAGGAAGAAAGAAAGAAAGAAAAAAAGAAAAAAAGAAAAACCTCAACAAGTCATTTTCTTCTCTGTAAAAATTGGATAACCGATTCTCCAATTTCTGTGGAAGTGCAAGAAATCTAGAACTGACAAAAGAAAGAATAAGAGGAAGAGTGGGCAGTGGTGCATCTAGTTAAGCACACATATCACCAAACGCAACGACCCAGGTTCAAGCCCCTGCACCCACCTGTAGGGTGGGAACCTTCATGAGTAGTGAAGCAGGTCTGCAGGTGTCTCTCTGCCTTAGTTCTCTTTATCTTCCCTCCTCTATCAGTTTTTCTCTGTCTTGTCTAATAAAATAGAAAGGGGAAAATAGTCACCGGGAGTGGTGTATTCATAGTGTTGGCACTGAGCCCCAACTATAACCTGGTGGCAATAAAAGAGATAGAGAGAGTCAGAGAGAGAGAGAGAGAGATTGGGAGAGAGGGAGAGAGGGAGAGGAAGAAGAAAGGAGGAGGAGGGAGAGGAGGAACATGATGAGGATGAAGACAAAAAGGACTAAGACAACGATAATGTGGAAAAACTAGAGGCATGATTCTACCTGACTTCAACCTTTATTATAAAGTTAATGTGATTACAGTATGGCACTGATGCAAATACAGACAACTGCAACTTTAAAACAACTGAGGATGTATCAAAACTTTGAGACATTAAATCTATTCTGCCCCTCTCCTATTCATTGATTAGTGATTTATAAGACTATATGTTAATAGGAGTGTATATCAACATCATTCCTGCTACCCAAGGTCTGAGTCCCTACCTCCATGCCTCCATAGTGAAGCTGAATATCACCCTCACCCTCCACCCAGAAATTTTTACTCTGATGCCCTACTCCAAACTCAGTCAAACCCTGCTGTGAGTTTCCCTGTTTTTCTTTCTCGACTTCTGTTGATGAGTGGGATCATCCCATACTTATCTTTCTCTCTCTGACTTATTTTACTTACTATAATTCCTTTGAGCTCCATCCAAGATGGGTCAGAGAAGGTGGGTTCATTGTCCTTAATAGTTGAGTAGTCTTCCATTGTGTATATAGACCACAACTTTCTCAGCCACTCATCTGCTGTTGAGCACCTGGGTTGCTTCCAGGTTTTGGCCATTATGAATGTGCTGCTATGAACACAGGTGTGCATTCTGGATGGTGTGCTAGAGCCCATAGGATACTCTTTGATGCACAGACCCCAGTTCAGAGTATATATTCCTTCAGTCTAAGCACTTAAGGTTTAAAATTGGCAACCTGGTTGAATTGTGACACTGTGCTTAAACTGTTAATACATTTCTAATAATGGCTTTATTTTCTTTGAAATATTAAACCACCTATAATCTTAGACCAAAGATACCAGAAGCAACTGGTCTTGGCAGTATAGAAGATACAACTATTTGTAAATAGAATTAAATGACATAAATCATGCTAAGGTCTTATATGATACAGCAAATTTTCACTGTGAAATTTCCAAATAACTTGGCTATAATAATAATTGTCTATTGCCTTCTTAAACTATAAGACAGCAGGAACATTCCCCATTCTCTATAAAACCCACATTTGTCCCAGTCCTGGAACCTCTGGGGTGTGGGTCATCTTCCTTCATGCTTCTCTTGACTCAATTCATTTTATACTGCATCTGCACAGCTCGACTAAATCATTGTGACCAGAACCACCTCAGCATGTTTCAGCTCCATTATTCTGGTGAGCTTTCCTAGCGCATAGGACTCACAGGCAGTGAGACAAGTCTGCAGGTGTCTGTCTTTCTCTTCCCTCTCTGTCTTCCCCTCCTCTCTCCATTTCTCTCTGTCCTATCTAACAACAATGACATCAATAACAATAACTACAATGACAATACAAAAACAATAAGAGCTAAAAAAGGGAAAATAAACAAATAAAAAGGAACAAATAAAATGGGACAGGGTGGGAGCACACACGTTACAATGTCCAAGGACCAGGGTTTGAGCCCTTGGTCCCCACCTGCCGAGAGGGGAAGCTTCATGAGTGATGAAGCAGGGCTGCAGATATCTCTCTGTCTCCTTCACTCTGTCTCCTCTTACCCTATCAATTCCTGGCTGTCTCTATGCAATAAATCAAATAAATAAAAAGAAGTGAGGAAGATAATAGCAGAAGATGAAAAACAGAAACTAATAAAGCATATAAAAAGTCCCTGAAATATACGGTGGTTTTCAGAAGGGAAACATGGAGCCAATCTGATGAATTGGTTGGGGTGTTTATTTGACAGAATGATGATGTTGTAAGTTTAGTGGGAGGTGCGATGCATTTTATACACATTTAAAGGTGTGAAATTGTGCGCCTCAAAAATTTTGATAGCATTGCATATTAATGGAAAAATCAATAACACTGTAGTTAAAATGGAACACAAGCTTGCTGCATAATATAAAACAAAAAAATCCATAAAAATTTCTTGAAGAAACTTTTCAGAAAAATTCTTTGTTGCATCAAAATATGACCACAAATGAATAGTTTCATAAATTGATCTCCTTTAAAATAAAATAAAAATCTTCTATTCAAAACATACTGTAAAATAAAGGGAAAGATAGTCACAGGTTGAGCAAAATATTTTCAAAACATGTATTTGATGGATCTAGAATATATATATATCAGGCATCCTACAACCATTTTAAAAGTAACCAAATTAAAAATGCAAACTTTCAAGAGACACTTTGTCAATATCACTGTGCAAATGAGTACTTAACTAGGTTGCTGTATGGGGCCAGGCGCACTGGGTTAAGAGCACCACATGTGTTACAATATGCAAGGATCCAGGTTCAAGCCCTTGAACCCTAACTTCAGGAGGAAAGCTTCACAGGTGGTGAAGCAGTGCTGCAGGTGTCTCTCTTTCTCTCTCCCTACCACCCCTTTCCTCTCAGTTTCAGTCTCCATCTAATAAATAGATAAATAAATAAGTTAAGTTTCTCTGCATCATGAGTCATTAGAGAAATGTAAATTCAAACCAAAAAGAAATACCTCTCCATGCCTATGAGAATGACTGCAATGAACAAGACAGATTCTTCCATGTGTCACAAGAAAGCAGAGGGGCTTTCACATGCTGCTAATGGAGATTTAAAATGTTTTAACTGTCTTTAAAATGACGAGATGATTGTGTAAGCAAATGTATGAACATGCCTAACACGTGATGTGGTCATTTCACTGCTAGGTATTTACCCATGAGAAACAAAAATGGTAACCACAATTTGGTAGAGTCCCAAACCGGGGACAAAGAAAATTCACATTAACAGACGTGTCATAAACACAGAGCTGCATGCCCATGTGTGGGATGTTCCTCACCAGCACACAGGGAAGAGCTATTGGGACCTGCGGTGTTAAAGATGGCTTCCAAGGCTTTTATTCCAAGTTAAAGAAGTTGGTGTAGTGGGCATACCAAATGATTTTCTCTGTATAGAGTTTTAGGAAGGGAAATGAATCTATGCAGACAGAAAAGTCAGTTAGCAGGTTCCTTGGGCTATAAGGACTGGAAGACAGAAGAGAAATGAACCACAAAGAATCATGAGAAAATGTGGGTCTGGGGCTCAGGGACATACTACTTTAAGTGTGTTCATTAGTGGCTCCTTCAAATGTACAAGACAGGGAGTCAGGCGTTAGTGCAGCAGGTTAAGCAGACGTGGTACAAAGCACAAGGATCAATGTAAGGATCCCAGTTTGAGCCCCCAGCTCCCCACCTACAGGGGAGTCGCTTCACACAGGTCTGCAGGTATCTATCTTTCTCTCCCCTTCTCCATCTTCCCCTCCTCTCACCATTTCTCTCTGTCCTATCTAACACCAACGACAGCAATAACAACAACAGAAATAACTACAACAACAATGAAAAACAATAAGGGCAACAAAAGGGGAATAAATTTTTTTTTAAATTTTAAAAAATGTATAAGAGAATATGGTGTTTTATTTATCTATATTGTGATGGCCAGAACTTTAGTGATCAAGGCTGACATTTTCAGAGAGAGGAGGAGAGAAAGAAAGGAGAAGGAGAGAGATACTACAGCACCAAAGCTCCCTGGAGTGCAGTGGGGGGGTCAGGCTTAAACCTTGCTCATGTACCTGACAAACTGAGCTGTCTTGCTAGGCCAATATCACACTTTCTATATGTTCTGGTTACTGGGTTTGGTCAAGCATGCCTCACTAAGTTGTTGTAAGGAACAGAATGGTCAAGTTTTACCTATTACAAACTTCATAAAGATAACTATAAAATTACCAGTAGATAAATTAGAGAAAAGAAAACATTAAAATGTAAGAAAATGTAGTAAACGCCCAGAAAAACAAGAAGGCCAAGAAAGCAAAAGTACCAGAAGGCAAACTCTCCACAATCACTGTCACAATGATGTGTGCCAAATTCTTATTTAAAAACATGAAGTAATCCAACCTCAATTAAAATGTTTGAGGGAGGAATTTGGGGCATAGTCACGAATGGCTAAGTTTCCAACACTTAAAAGTAAGTATATGCCCTTGGATATATTAAAGACATCCTTTGTCGTCAGTGCAGATTTCAAGGCCTCTTTTTTAATTGTGATGTGCTCTTCAGAACAGACAAATGATTAAAGTGGGAACCATTATGTGTAATAAGACACTCTGTATACCAGAAGTTTTGCCTGGAAATTCAAGAGTTCTGAGTCCTGATCCCAATTCCCTTAAGACTACAAGTCAGTTTGAGAGCAAATGACTTGTCTTTTAGAGAGCTTTCAACTTAAAAAAATAATAATAAATTGGAAAGAGATGCTTGTGCTGTGTTTGGGGACAGGTCAGTTAGGGTTTCCAATATGTCCTGCTCCTTGGAGACTGTTATTCCCCAGATAGAGTTATTAATTAGGTGGCATCTTTGCCTTTGTCATAAGACAAATGGTAAGTGTCCTCACACTGAATTTCTTCTAAGAAGACATCTTTTGTCCAGAGAAACAGAAGGAAATCAAACATCCAGCTTCATGACAGACTGCCTGTGTATCCTAGTGGTACTTTGTATACTCAGATGCAGCAATAAAACAGAGGGGAGGGTACCAAATCCTAGCTCTGTGGGATGCAGATGAGTTCAGTATGAATTCTTGCACACGAGTCCTCTGCAGCTGTTCCTTCTGTGTGCACAAATAAAGGCCTGTGGGGCCTGCCACCTCGTGTTTGACTCAGCTCAGAGCATAGCACCAAGGCCCTTCTCCATTTGGGTTCCTCCTCCTCTCACAATAACAAGTCATCTCTCCGGCCCAGAGGAGCATGCCAATGTCAGAGAACTGCTATATCTGTGCTGGGGTTACGTCGTGGGAGAGAGAGAAAGACCAGGAACTCGAGGTGGAGCGGAATGCAAATCTTTATTCATGCGGGAGCCCCAGGGCCGGGTGTGAGCACAGTGGAGTTAGGCCACGTGGAGCTAGGAAATGGCCCCCTCCCACTATACACACCAGCCCTTCTCCAGGTCTTCTCCAGGTCGGGATGCGGAAGAGAGAAAGAAAGAAACCAGCAGCAGCAGGGACTTTATAGGGTAAAAATGGGAGTGGCTAGTCAGGAAGGAAGTGGCTAGGGAAGAGGGTGGAGAAAAGAAAAAGGCATTCTGGGAACTTCCTTAGTTGCGGTTGCTATCGTTTTAGCTGGCAGGATTTAGCAATACCCTGAGGGGATAACATGGTGGGGATCTGTAAATAATACTTGCATGGAAATATAGTGGATTGTGGGCCCTGCCAATGTTCAACCACATCTGTACAATATCCCAACATATCTGCAAATTTAACTCAACCTGCTCATTGCATCTGTAAGGTTCAGTTCATCAACTGAGATTTAAAGACTGTTGACTTATATCCTAGATCTTCTCTCTCCATGGAGGCAAGATATCCAGGCTGTGTTTTCTTGCAGAAACAAAATTCAAAAGAGCTGGCCTCCATCAAACCCTGAACTCCTTCTTGAGTTACTGGTTTGGTGTATTAAGCAATGAGAGGTGAGAGACTGCCAGAAGGCTGTCTGCTGCATGTCTAGTGGACTCAGCTATACTGGGAAACAGACTATCTGGAAAAGTCTCTTGGGATTCGGGC
Source organism: Erinaceus europaeus (assembly GCF_950295315.1). Classification (NCBI taxonomy): domain Eukaryota; kingdom Metazoa; phylum Chordata; class Mammalia; order Eulipotyphla; family Erinaceidae; genus Erinaceus; species Erinaceus europaeus. Next base: position 2,046,887 of record NC_080162.1, on the reverse strand, counting down.
AGTAGTGCAACGGGTTAAGCACATGTGGAGCAAAGCTCAAGGACCGGCGTAAGGATCCCGGTTCGAGCCCCCAGCTCCCCACCTGCAGGGGAGTCGCTTCACAAGCAGTGAAGTGTCTATCTTTCTCTCCCCCTCTCTATCTCCCCTCATTTCTCCATTTCTCTCTGTCCTATCCATCAATAGCAACAACATAATAACTACAACAATAAAACAACAAAGGTGACAAAAGGGAATAAATCAATAGAAAAAAGTCTCTTACACCTCTTCTTCATTATTATTTTATTATTTACTTTTTAATATTTATTTATTGGATAGTGACAGCCAGCAATTGATAGGAAGGAGGATATAGAGTAGGACAGACAGAAAGACACCTGCATCACCACTTGCAAAGCTTTCCCCCTGCAGGTGGGGAATGGGGGCTAGAACCCAGGTGCTTGAGCACTGTGATACATGATCTCAACCAGGTGCCTCACCACTTGGCCCCTCTTGAAACTATTTTTAAAATAAACTTACTAAATGGATTTTAGGATAGATCTTATAGAGAAACAGCTAAGATGGA